>NW_005871099.1:2945125-3018400 GCF_000147115.1 Myotis lucifugus | reverse complement strand
GGGGGGGAGAAATTAAAAACACATGTAAATTATCTGCAACAACAACTGCTCTGGGGAATACAGCAGTATGTGGAGGACTGAGATCTGAGATTGTGGGAGAGAGAAGCAGTGTTTTCATTTCATCAGTGGAAAGGATAAGCCTCACTGACATGGTGGGATATGAAGAGTCTAGGACAGTGGTTCTCAACCTTCCTAATGCCCTGACCCTTTAATACAGTTCCTCATGTTGTGGTGACCCCCAACCATAACATTATTTTCGTTGCTACTTCATAACTGTAATTTGGCTACTGTTATGAAGTGAAATTTAAATATCTGATATGCAGGATGTATTTTCATTGTTACAATATGTAATTAGATATATTTTCTGATGGTCTTAGGTGACCCCTGTGAAACGGACGTTCGATAACCAAAGGGGTCGCGACCCACAGGTTGAGAACCGCTGGTCTAGAATCAGAGAGAAAAGCATTCCAGATAATGGAAATAATCCCTGCAGAGGCCCAGCGGAAGGTGCCTATGTGCTCAGGGAGCAGGAAGTGAACACATGTGGCTGGAATAGAGCCCAGTGGGAGGGAGAGGACAGAGAAGATGTGGGTTAAATTCCCTGCACCACCATTTCTCGACTTCCAAATATCTCAGTTACTTGGTGCTTTTTCTCTGGCCTATTTCCTTGCAAGAATTTTGGAAGAACAAAATAATGTAGGGAAGTGACATATAAACCCCCTTGTTATTGTTCTATACGTCAGGATATATTAACATACAGATAATAGGTAGGTGGGCAGAATATAGTGTTATAACTGAATTCCACCCCCCAACATACACACACATACCCTCACCCCCAAAATTTCAGATATTGACGCCCTATCCTCCAATGTGATAGCATTTGGAGATGAGGCCTTTGAGAAGCAATTATGTTTAGAAGGGTTCCTAAGGATGGAGCTGATGTGATGGCATTAGTGCTGTTAAAATAAGAGGACGAGACAAGGCTTTGCCCCTCTGCCACATGAGGACACCACAAGAAGGTGGCTGTCTGAAAGCCATAAGAAGGAGCATCACTGGGAAATGAATCTGCCTTCACCTTGGACTTCTCAGCCTCCAGAACGGTGAGAAATGAAAATCTGTTGGTGAAGTCCCCCAGTCTATGGTAAGTTCGTACAGCAGCCTGAGCGGACTAAAACAGGTGGGTAGGAAAGTAGACAGACAGGCAGATGGATAGATGATAAAGACCCAGAGACGAGGGGCGAGAGAGAGCATATACATGTGTAACACTTACGGTCCATGCATTTCTGAGGTAGCATTCTTTGCCTTCACTAGGCAATACAAATAGAAGGGAACATAAAGGTGTTTGCTTTTATGAAGTAAAACACATGGAAAAATATAACTGTGCCTAAAAATGCACAGCACTGAGTTCAGGGCAACATTTACATTAGCCTTGTACCAACAAAAACCCCATTATGAGAGGCTGTGGACTCCTCCAGGCACCCTGATGCTGATTCATTCTCTCTAAGTTGTTTATTACAGTTCCGGAGGAGGAAAGCTCCTGCTCCCTGGCTTCAGAGAACTGCCTGCCCTGTATAGGCATAGCCGCCTCTCAGAAGAAGGGTTGAAATCCACTTAGCTTCTAAGAGTCCCACACACGCTCTATGCCATGCCTGGCAATATTACCAGGGACATATTCTTAAATTCCATACTACTTTTAAAATTGATTTTTTTTAAAAAAGAGGAAGGGGGAGGGAGAGAGAGGGAAAGAGTAAGAGAGAGGAGAAAGAGAGAAACCTTGATTTGTTATGCCCACTTATTTATGCATTCATTGGTTGATTCTTGCATGTGTTCTGACTGAGGATCAAACCCACAACGTTGGTTTATCAGGATACCTCTCTATCCATATAAGCTACCCAGACAGACCCCAAAGGCGTACTTCTTGACTTTCCTTTTTACAAGGGCTTCAAGCTAAGAACATCATGATGCCAACTGAAATCAGGTTCAGCTCTCCGATGAGCCAGGTGGTTTTATACCCAGGAAAGCTCTGTGTCAGGGCATTGTGACTCCAGGCAGAACTCCTATGAGTGTGTGCTTTGTCAGATTTGGTAAGCAAGAAAATGTGGATTGTCAGTAAAACACAACAACATACCTGTTAGTACTATTATTAGAGAAACAAGGCGGGGTTTCAAGCTAAAAGATAATGATCCCTCATAAGGCAAATATTTATGAAATCATAAGAGATGTAAAAATGATTTTAATTTCATGTTGAATGCACTTACACAGTTGAAGCTGTTTCTAAATACAGTCTTTTAATTTTTACTAGAGGTCTGATGCATGAAAGTTGTGCAAGAGTACGCCTTCCTTCACCTGACTGCTGTCACTGGCTTCCCTCTGACACCTGGAACCCACGCTTCCCTCCAGCACCCGGCAGGCACCCGGGACTGAGCTTCCATCACAGCCCCACCTACATCAGGAAGGACATCCGGTCTAATTAGCATATTACGCTTTTATACAGGACTATAATGGCAACTCAAATAATACCAAATTCAATCCTTCTTATCCCAGTTCTTCTCCAGACACAGTTTGCTACTTCAGTGTTAGCCCCATAATCCTCAACATTATGCTGATCCTGCTGCATCATGATTGGAAACACAAACACGCAAGGGAACCTGGCACCCAGCAGCCCCAAGCCCCGCCATTGTGATGCTTGGGTTTCTGGGGGGATCAGAGACAGGAACCCAAGGGATTGGCAGCCAGCAGCCCCGGACGCAGCAGACCCAAGCCCTACCACCATGGCCCTGGGGCTGCTTGGGGGATCAGAGACACAAACCCGCAGGGGCCCTGATCCCAACAGCACCAAGCCCCGCCACCACAGTGTTGGGGGGCTGCTGGGGGCAGGATCAGAGACACAAACCTGCAGCGGGCTGGCACCCAGCAGCCCCAAGGCCCACCACCGTGGCGCTGAGGCTGCTGAGGGCAGGATCAGAGGCACGAGCCCTGCATAGGACGGGTGCTCCACTCTAGACTAAGTGCTTTCCCTCTGACCCCGCTCTCCCTGGGAGTTAGGCAGGGAGGGCACTTTCCTTGGGAACCCAGAAACCCGCCTCTTGGGTGACTGTGTATATTTTAGTATCTAGGTTCTAATTGAATAAATTGAATTTGTTTTGTCAATTCAGTTAACTATACCTAAACAATATATATCTTAATTCTTGAACTATAGTCAAAAGACATAAATATACTAACACTTTTTTACTGCTTATTCAAAAATTAATTATTAAATATCTCCTAAGTAATATTCACGATTATTTGTTTTGGTGAAAAATAGTATGGTTGGAGGACCTACAACCAAGATTACTCTACCCAGCAAAACTATTATTTATAATTAACAGTCAATAAAAAGCTAAAGGAGTTCATTACCACCAAACCAGCACTACATGGGAGGAGGGAGGACAGAGGAGGGAGAAGAGGAAGAAAATCCTATATAATAAAAGCCCAGTGACCAAAAGGCGGAACACCAGAATAACTGGTCAACCAGTTGCATGACACATACCGACCACCAGGGGCAGACACTCAATGCAGGAGCTGCCCCCTGGTGGTCAGTGTTCTTCCACAGTGGGAGCGCTGCTTGGCTGACTGAGATGATCAGTGCTCCCACCCTGCAGCATCCAGCCTCATCCAGCCTTAGTCCCCCAGTCCCTTCAGCCCTGCAGAGGAAGGCATTTGATGGCATTCGGACCTGCAGGGGAGGGCTGTTGAGGGTGATTGGGCCAGCAGGGAAGGGCAGTGTGGGACAATCATGCTGACGGGGGAGCAGTTAGGTGTCAATCAGGCTGGCAGGGGAGCGGTTAGGGAGCTATCAGGCTGGCAGGCAGAGTAGTTAGGGGCAATCAGGCAGGCTGGCAGGTAAGTGGTTAGGAGCCAGCAGTCCTGGATTGCGATAGGGATGTCCCAGATTGGATAGGGTGCAGGCTGGGCTGAGGGACAACCCCAACCTGTGCATGAATTTCATGCACTGGGCCTCTAGTATAAACAATAAAATGGGAATAAATACATATCTATCAATAATTGAATATAAAAATCAAATAAATGAAGAAGGAATATAATTAACACATAAACTGATGAATAAAAGAGAATGAGAGGCCTGGAATAGACTGATGAATCTCAGAGGGAAGGGGAGAGGAGGGTGGCAGGAAGAGATTAACCAAAGAGTTTATATGCATATATGCATTACCTATGGACACAGGCAGTAGAGTGGTGAAGGCCTGGAGTGGGGCAGGTACTGTGTGGAGGGAGGCATTGAGGGGAAACAGGGGGACTTCTGTCATACTCTTAACAATAAATGTTGATTAAAAAATAGTATGAAGTTTACCTCTAATGAATAATTACAAAATTTAATTTTAAGTGTAAACAATATCATGAAATGTCATTTCTTTTTATTAAAAGGGCTACTAGAATGGTACATCTGGAAAAATAATTATCACTATAAATGAATCAATCTAGTAATGGATATTTAATAAGATCTATAATATCAATTCATTAATATATGGATAGGCCTATATAATAGTCATATATATGAACATGACCTTATCTATTATATTAGTCAGCTTGACTGCCATAACAAAATATCGTAGGCTGGGTGGTTCAAAACCAAATTTATTTTTTCACAGTTCTGGAGACTGGGAAGTTTAAGATCAAGGTTTTAGTAGGGTTTGGCTCCTGGTGAGAGCTCTCTTCCTGACTTCCAAATAGCTTTGTCCTCACATGGCCTTTCGTTTTTGTTTTTTTTAAATATATTTTATTGATTTTTTACAGAGAGGAAGGGAGAGAAACAGAGAGCTAGAAACATCAACGAGAGAGAAAGATCGATCAGCTGCCTCCGCACATCTCCCACCGGGGATGTGCCCGCAACCAAGGTACATGCCCCTGACCAGAATCGAACCTGGGACCCTTCAGTCAGCAGGCCAATGCTCTATCCACTGAGCCAAACTGGCTTCGGCTCGCGTGGCCTTTCTTTTGACAGTTCACAGAATGTGTGAGCTCTCTGGTCTCTCTTTCTAGAACAGAGGTTCTCAACCTGTGGGTCGCGACCCCTTTGGGGGTTGAACGACCCTTTCACAGATGTCACCTAAGACCATCGGAAAACACATATATAATTACATACTGTTTTTGTGATTAGTCACTGTGCTTTAATTATGTTCAATTTGTAACAATGAAAATATATCCTGCATGTCAGATATTTACAATTCATAACAGTAGCAAAATTACAGTTATGAAGTAGCAACGAAAATAATTTTATGGTTGGGGGTCACCACAACATGAGGAACTGTTTTAAAGGGTCGTGGCATTAGGAAGGTTGAGAACCACTGTCCTAGAAGGACACTAATCCTATCAGATCAGGGCCCAAGCCTTGCAATCCTTTTCTTACTCTAAATATTTTCACATGGATGTTAGGGCTTCAACATATGAATTTTGGAGGTATGCTGCAAACATTCAGTCCAACATCTGAGTACACCTAAGCTACTGAATTAGTGAAGCCAATTATTCTACAAAAATAATTAGCAACTTAATTGAATATATTGACCAATATTTTATTTGGTTCAATACCAAATAGAAATATACTCTTCATTTTTTATGTTCAAAGTATGTAGAGTTGATTTTTAAATTTTCTGTATTCATCTTTGCAGTCAGTTGAGGTCTGAATGCTTTGGTGCTTTTTTTTTTAAGTCAAAAATTTTCCTTAGCAGATGTCCATGACAGATTGTGCAAAATGAGACCACTGATTGAGCACAGGACTGTGGCTCTTCCTAGAGAATATGCCAGACCAGAACAGTAGCTAAACAAGTCCATTATGAACAGTTTGGATGTCTACAGTGCTGAACAACAGTCTTGGAATTTATAGCTTATGGACTCACAAATATCTAAAGTTGAGTAAAATGCCAGAATAGTTTTCATCTTTGTCTTTGTACCAGAATCTTCACTTAACTCCAAATCAGAGATAGCATTATTATTCACATTAGCTCAGGAATGTAACTAAGGGAATGCTGTGTGCCATTCATCTTGTGTTTATTTTTCATTATAAATTCACAAAATTTACTTGAAATGAATGGAAAATTCTGCATTGTCTACTATAGTGTGATCATCCTGTCTTGTAAGCCAAGCACAGCATTTAATATCAAATGCAGAACTCTGACTGGAGTTCAGTGGAGCTTCACTGTCAAGTCTTTATCCAGGTAGATCTGGTTGTACCCAATGTGTCCTTTTTATATTAAATGAGCAATTTCACCATTAAGTGCCAAAGAAAAATGAATTTCTTTTTATTCCCTTGTGAATAAGCTCAGGA
The DNA here is from genome assembly GCF_000147115.1 of Myotis lucifugus. Classification (NCBI taxonomy): domain Eukaryota; kingdom Metazoa; phylum Chordata; class Mammalia; order Chiroptera; family Vespertilionidae; genus Myotis; species Myotis lucifugus. Next base: position 3,012,081 of record NW_005871099.1, on the reverse strand, counting down.
TCTCTTTGAAGCATTAAAATATTTTTTTGGAGAAAAATGTTGGGTTTCAGGATCAAGATAACCATATTTGAGGAACATCTGTTCAAATGCATCATTGTGCTATGGTGTAATTTTTTGTAATTTTATTTACTTTCTTTTTTCCTATGTTGTCTATATAGTACATTAACTTCCCTGAAATTGTCCAACAATTTTTCCTTTAAGTCAAATTAGAATAGCTGGGGACAATTTCTCCTTCCTCTAGGACATAAATCTTGTGTGTTCACATATTCTCTCCCCTGGTGCTTCTTGGCAAAGGAAGGTGGGATCCTGGAGTTCAGATGTGTGGGTTGGTGATGAATGATCATATAGGAAGTACTTCTAATTGCTGCTAATGAGGCCTTCATGCCTCTTTCTGCACACCTTAATCACAGCTCCATTATTTAATCTTTACACTTGTCTCCACCATTACATAGAGCTCCTCAAGGCAGGAGTATGTCTTAAACAGGTTTACATTCCTAGGACCTTGGTTAGAACATAGTGAACAGGAAAAATGTTTAATCACAAGAGGTAGTATGTGGGAGCACTTCAGGGCACTGCCTTCCAGTGAAAACAGACCTCATTTGGAAGCGTGGCTTTTTACCGGAAACATGCGTAATCTTAGGCAAATGTTGTCTTCATTCCTGCCATTATTCCCTTCTTTCTAGTTGCTGAACCCTGAGGTTTTTTCCCCCTCCTTCTGAGGCAAGAGGGTGTGGGTTGATTGGTCTGACTCCACCTCAGCTGGAGAATGGTCATGTGATTCAGGCTAACTAAACTGGACTTGACTCAAAGACAAGTACATCATCCAAGTCGGGCTTTATCAGATAAGCCTGGGGTTATCAATCAGTAGAAGAAGAAAGTCTCTCCTCAAATGACAAAGCTAAACAATTTAGTAAGGAGTCTGACATGCTTTGTTTAAGGAAATCCATCCTGGATTGGTGGAGTACAGTGCATCACAAGTAGTGAAACATTCGGATTTGCAGCAAGAGGGAATTCTATAGAGGCACCTGGGAAACAAGGCATGATTGGTGGCTAGGACATTTCCTTTCAAGGCCTTATTTCTTAGGGAAAGCTGGCTAAACTGAGTTGGAGGACTGTGATTGGTTACGTCGATTCCCTAAACTTAGGTGACTTAGTTTTAGGTTTGTGATGTGGACCAGCCACTGGGGTGCCCTCCACTTTGTGGGTCCTGAAACAGGAATTAACGTTGTCACTCTCTTTTCAACTAGGACTTAGCAGAAGTTAGATAAAACCAGGGTATAGAGTTTTCCTCCCGGAATAAATGAGTTGGAAAGAGAGGTCCTGATAGAATCATCATTTGAACCCTATGAATGCAGACCTTGCATGAGTTCTACCTCTGGAATTTTTAGCTATGGAAATCAATAAATATGCCCCCCTACACATCCCTTTCTTTTAAATGATTCAGAGCATTTTGATTAGATCTGATACTTGTAATTTAAAGGACCTTAATTCATCAAATTATTGAAACACTAAGATGTTGTCGGTATGCATACAAAAAGGATAATACAGAACTTACAATTGGGTTAAGGGGTTTTAATAGTGCAATGTAAAATTATACATTATATATCGATAAATGTAAAAATAATAGCCAGTACTTTAATACCTCTGTTTCAGGCACTGTTCTAAATGCTTTATGCATATTAACTCATTAGTCCCGATAAAGACTCTCTGAGTTAGGAATTTTGCAGATAAAGAAATTTAAGCACAAAGAATTTAAAGAATTCTTTTTCAACCATAGAGCTCTTAAATTTTAAGGGTGAGGATTCAGCCTAAAGCCTGACTCCAGAGTCTATGCTCTTAATCATTGTGCCACACTGTCCCTCATCAATGTTTATAAAGCCATGCTTGTCACAAAGTGAGCGTTCGCCAAGCCTATTATCCTTGCTCCTATTATGTGCAGGTGTTCACTGAATACTCCGTTTCCACAGCCACAGTTGCACTTTCCCACAGCTGATGTTGTTTTAAACCAATGGTGCTCATATCGGAGCTTGCTTGCCAATCATCTGTAGGGAGTGTTTAAGCTTAGACTTCGAAACCCACTCCCAGAGCTTCTGATTCCCTGGGTTGGCCTGACAATGAGCATTTTCAACAAGATTCAGGCGAAACTGATGCATGTGACCCACCCAACACCACCACACACGGAGAACCACTGCTTTACGGTTAGTAGCCTTACAGACTCCTGTTTTGATTGCTTGTGCCAAGGGAAGAGAAATGGACTGAGGGAAATCATGTTCCATGTCATCACCCGGGGCGGGGAGGGGGGCACATCTTACTGTCTCTAGGGTGTGATGGCTTTAAGCAGGTTCACAAAGTCTCCTAAGTAACTGAATTACTAAAATTTCACACGGCACTGGATAAAGTATTTGTATATGAAATACTGAAAGTGAGATCAGGGTCCATGTGGGAAAAAATGGGTTCATTTTACTTTGTTCAATAATAGGAGGTCACGTCTTTTAAAAAATGCAACTTTATTTAAAAGCACATTTTTTTCTCCGTTAATGTGTTCCTCAGAAAATAGTATAACTCACCTGACTCCTATCATCTACATAAGACTGTCTTAAAATTCCATTCTATACCCTAAGAAGAAATTTGCATCTCAAATCTGTAAGTTTATGAGGGCTCACCTCTGTATTTTGTTTTGTTTTATTGCTTTCTGAAATCCTGAATTCACGTTATATCCTCCAGCTGCATTTTGGCCTTAACTCAAAAGTGGGACTCAGTCTGTTCTCCTGAGATTGGTCAAAAACAAACAGAAGCATTCAGGGGCCTGACTGGAGATTCAGGGAGGAGACGGAGGAAATTTTATAGTATTTCAGCCAGAGCACAGCTTGTTGACCAGTTTACCGTGGGATATCAGACCCTCTTCTCCGTGCTAACAATCACACTTCTTTGGCCACTCTCATTATTTAATCATTCTGTTTTCTTTTGTTCCCCTTTCAGAGTCTAGTGAGCTAATTAAGAGGCTTCCCCAGTAATCCCAGACATTAAAACTCCCTTAATGGGAACTTAGACTTTAATTTCCAAATTATTAGTATTACTAATGGCACATCAGCTTAAATTCACACAAAAATATAAATGACTAAATCTATACATCCAGAAATTACAGTGCTATTCCAAAATAAGTATCTAGTCACGTAAATAACCCCAAATTCCTGTTTCAGCTCCGGCCTGCATGCCAAGACCTCCCATTCTCCTGACAAAATTTTGCAGTGGTTTGCAGGACTTCCCCAAAGGGAAAGTATCACACCTGCCAGGAAAGGGCACCTTCTGAGAAATCTACATTTCCAACATAGCTTTTCCACGGATCTCCCAAAGATTCTAGTTCTCATCTTAGAATGTGGGGGCCATAAGGGGTCATGGAGAATAAGGAAGATTCACTTCCCATTAAACACAAGGCCAATATTTATCACCTGAGCACCAAAGTAACAATTTTTGTCTCAAAAAGCCTCTCCGGAAAATAACATCTTTATTTTCTGCCCGAACAGCTCTTTATCTTACACAGTGACTCTCAATGAGAAGCAAGAAGACAGCAGCTTCGCTAGGTAGTTTCTTTAAAGCTTCAAAAGCTGTGCCCAGCCCTCTCCTTTCCCACTACTAACTGAGAAGCTTCTTTGGGGAGTAGTATATCCCCGAGGAGTTCATGGGCGAAAAAAAAATGTGGAAACCCCTTCCCTGGCGCAGTACTTCACAAACCTGGTGGTAGAATAAATTCACCTGCAGCGCTCTTAGGATATAATACCCTGAGAACCAGACAAACTAGATAAGAATGCCTGGAAGTGGGATTGGGCTTGAGATTTTGTTATCCGGTTTTAAAATATATATTTTTTAGCTTCTGTGTAGGTCATATCAGGCTGCCATAACAAAATACCATGGACTAGGTGGTTTAAACAACAAAAAATTTCTTTCTTACCCTGCTGGAGGTTGGGAAGTCCAAGAGAAATGTGCCAGCCAGAGGTTTCATCCCGAGGCCTCTTCTCTCGGCTTGTAGACCGCCACCATCTTGCTTTGTGCGCTCCCCCCTAAGGACTGGGGAGGGCAGAAAAGAAGCGAGCTCTCAGGTGTCTCCCCTTATAAGGGCACCAATCCCATCCCTTAAGACAGCGGTTCTCAACCTTGGCTGCACATTAGAATCACCTGGGAATCTTTAAAATCCTGATTTCTGGGCCTCATCCTCTGGAAATTCTGTTTCTTTGTTACTAATGTTGTGGCCCCACCCCATAACAAAGAAACAGAATTTCCGGAGGATGAGGCCCAGAAATCAGGATTTTAAAAAGATTCCCAGGTGATTCTAATGTGCAGCCAAGGTTGAGAACCACTGCCTTAAGAGCTCTGCATCTAACCCTAATTACCTCCCCAGCTCCAATACCATCACATTGGGAGTAAAGCTTTAGCATTTGAATTCGGGAGGGGGGCGGAGGGGGGCGGAGGGCCGGGGAACACCACATTCAGGTCATCACAGCTTCCCAGGTGATTCCAATATGCTGTCAGACTAAAGTGAGTGCTAGGGACTGTAGACAAACTGTTGCATTGTTTTGTTGTTTCGTTTTTAACTCCTTTGGCCTCTCAATGTATGCAGTACAAAGATTTGTGCGATAAAGGTGCTTCATACATATTTGTTGAATAAGTGAGCTGTGCTGTAGTCGTCGGTTAGATAGACATGGCACAGTGGGAACAATAGGCCAGGTGCAGAGGGTCACCAGAGCAGAGAGGCTGGGTGCCTAGCAATGGGCAAAACTACAAGCCCTTGCACAACCACTGCCTCAAGCATTAACCCCTGGAGATGCCTGTAGGCCTCAGCTGTGGTTCAGCTCCTGGCTCAGGGAAGCAGCAAAATCAGACAGAGCAAAGCCATGGTTAACATCAAGACCAGCTTCAGTGAATAATGACCGCCCTGTCCTGGCACCGACCAATTGGTGGAGAGCACAGCCCTGAGGGGACACACCTGGAAAGCTGATGGATATTCTATTGAGAGCCTTCCCTGAGGCCTCCAGATAAAAGCGCCGAACACAATTCGGACCAGTAGTTACATGGCTAGCTTTACCCAGTGGCCAGATAAGTTTCTATTGAGACAAAAAACGCTTTACATAAATGTTAGAGGCACACTTTAAAATTGAATTCCCATTGCATTTTGAAGTTATTTATTACATGTTCTTACAACTAACATCTTTTTAAAGTATGATACTTTGTAAAACGCTATGTAATATGAAGAGAGAATTCTCATGATCCGTCCGCAATGTGACAGGAACCATGAATTCTCTCTCTCTCTCTTTCTCTCTCTCTCTCTCTCTCTCTCTCTCTCTCTCTCTCTTCAGAGCTCACCGGCATCTTTCCTCTCTCTTTCATCTCTCAAGTTTCATCTCTTAGTAACTTAGTTGCATCTCTTTCTCTCTTTCTCTTTCTCTACCCCTCCTCCCCCGCCCCCTTCCTAAGCTCCAAAGGCCCTTCTTTTACCTCTGTAACTTGGTTCCTGAGCCAGTATCTTGTACGGCTCATTTCTTCTACCTCTGTGACTTTTTAAATCAACTTTCTCTTATAGTTTGAGTATTGGCTCTGAATTCTTTCTTAGCCAGAACTCAAGTACTGAGGTTATAGAACCTCAGCCTAACATCGGGTGCCATTTTCACCGTCAATAGCACCAGACAAGCTGAGCCTTACCTGTCTCTCAATATCATATATTTAGTGATGCCATATTTTAAATCATGTTCACTCAGTAGGCATGGATTAGTGTATCTCTCAGCTTTATACAGAAGGCCCATATGATGCTTGTTACTCTTTCCTGACCCTAGTAACATTAGCATGAAGAAGAGACAGCAAGATTTAGGTACTTACTTCATGGACCCAGTACTTTGGTTCCTGGTTTCAAACACTTTTTGCTACAAACTATTAGTTTCCTCCAATTAAAAAAAAAAGTAAGTAGAAAGCTATTAAAAACTGAGATATCAACTTAAGTATTATTTTTAGCTTCCCGAAAATTAATATATTGTTTTAATAAACTCTTCCTACCACTGAATGTCACTATAAAGAATCATCAGCCAGTGTTCACATGTTCAAGAGAATGTATTAACATTTATTACCACAAATGTCCTCATCAATATTTTATAGAATGGTTGGCACAGAAAGTGGCATTAAATCTCTGAGAGGCTGCTGTCTTGTTTATTGTATGCATTTACTTGAATTTTGTAGTAGCAGTAAAGGATCAAAGTTTTAGGTTATTCCACTGAATTTTAGGCAAATCTAGAGTTATTATTATATTTTTTCATCCTCATTTTTATTGATTTTAGTGATTTTTGTTTTTATTGATTTTTGAGAGAAAGGAAGAGAGAGAGAGAGAGATCCATTCGTTGCCTCCTGTAAGTGCCCCAACTGGGAATCGAACCTGCAACTTAGGTATATGCCCTGACCAGGAACAGACCTGCAACCTTTGGGTGTACCGAATGACACTCCAACTAACTGAGCCACCAGGCCAGGGCTAGAGTCACTATTTTCAATTTATTCATTTTTATATTTCCCATTCTAAATATAAAATGTATCAATGAAGAGATAAAATATTTGGTTTACAACAAAAAGAGATAAGTAACTATTAATATTTTTAAAGAGCCCTAGAATGTGGGCCTTCCTTACATTAGAACTGCTAGGCATTATGAAGCTTGGCAGAACTTTATTATAGAGCAGCACTTTGCAACAGAATATTCTGTGATGAAGAAAATATTCTGTATCTCCTGCACAGTATAATATGGTAGCTACTTGGCATATGTAGTTTTGACCACTTTAAATGTGTCTACTGAGACTGAAGAACTAAATCTTAAATTTTATTAATTTTAACTTTAATTAATTTATATTTACATGTGGCTCATGGCTACAAAATTGGACAGAGTAGCTATACAGGTATGCCTTTGTAGTTGAGGCCATATGTCACAGTTATGATTGATGAGGCCATATGTCACAGTTATGATTGATGAGACTATCTCAGTATAGTTATGAGAGCAGAACCACTTGGTATGTAATAGTAATGATGACGATGATAATGATGATGATGATGATGATGATGATAATGGATTCATAACTGTTGGACAAGCTGAGTGTCCTAATTTATCAGTTAGGAATGTGTTCTACAGCAAGAAAGAGCTTCCCAAAATCCATAAAAGATAGCATCATAATCCATAAAAGATAGCATCATTATCAATAGAATAGATTTACCCTAACCCAGTTAAAAAAAAATAGGGAGATTTCAAATAATGAAGAAATGAGCCTACCATTTCCAGATTCCTTTTTTCTATCACTAGAATCTATATTTTAAAACAGTAACGGAAAGTTTTGCTGATCTTTTTATTCATACTATAATGTCTGGAATGTGATAAGTGATCAAGAAATATTTGGTAAGTTACTTATCAATTAGCTTAGGCCAAGTGAGACTGCAATTGAAAACAAAATAAAAAAAAACTTAGTACTCATTCATTCTGGACAACCAAACTTTATTTCTAGCTCAAGTTATACATCTATCACGGGTTGGTTATGGTTCTGCTCCATGTCTTTTTCATTCTGGGACCCAGGCTGCAGGAACAGCCCCTACCTGAAATATTGCTAATCTCAAGAGAGAACCAGAGGAAAGGTTGTAGAACCACACAATGGTTCTTAAAGCTACTTTTTAAAAGTGGCCACTTTCACTCACAATTTATTGGCCCCTGCAAGTCATATAGGAAACCCATGGGATGAAAATATAAAATCTTTCCAGAGGGAAGGAAAAATTATTTTAAATCACAATACAATTTAATATAATCATTCACAATAACCCAAAACTTAGTAATTATTACATAACCAGGATGGTGTTGAGTACCTTACATAAACTATTCCCATGACAAGAAACTTGAGCTCGTAGAGATCAAGTAATTTACCAAATCATAAGCAAACATTTGACTCTTGCTATTTCTTCCCCATAAAATATTAATAAATAAATATAATTCTAAAGAAAAAAAATACCAGAAGTGATATCAACAGGCTGCCTATTTAAATTATGATATTTGATTACTAACTAGAATAATAGATGATAAAGTATACAGGTTCTGTCTCAATCTTGGCGAGGGCAGTGGTTCTTAACCAGGGTGATTTTTCCCAGAAATAAGATGGAGACATGACAATGGCTGGAGACACGTTGGGTTGTCACGAATGGAAAGGGGGGCTTTGCTATTGCTATCCAGTGGGTAGAGGCTGGGTGGCTGGAAACATCCTGCAATATACAGGGCAGCCCCACAACCAAGAACTATCTAGGCCCAAATGTCAAGAGTGCCATGGTTGAGAAGCCTTGGTCTAGAGCAGTGATGGCGAACCTTTTGAGCTCGGCGTGTCAGCATTCTGAAAAACCCTAACTTAACTCTGGTGCCGTGTCACATACAGAAATTTTTTGATATTTGCAACCATAGTAAAACAAAGACTTATATTTTTGATATTTATTTTATATATTTAAATGCCATTTAACAAAGAAAAATCAACCAAAAAAATGAGTTCGCGTGTCACCTCTGACACGCGTGTCATAGGTTCGCCATCACTGGAGGGTGTGGGTAAAATATATAGATCACCTTCAAATATGAAAAACATTATTATAGTAAATCATTATAGGAAGTCATGTGTTTTACCTTGATTAAAGCATATCATTAATTTTTACTCCATATCAGTTTAAAACAACCCCTAAATTTTTGTGTTTATACTTTTCTAAAAAGGGTACTCAATTGATTTAGAAGCAACTCAAACTCAACACAAGTGTAGAAGGAAGATGTCATTAAACAGGAAGGGGACATTTGGAGGACATGCTTGAGCACCACGGGATGCAGTCCCCGCCAGAGCTGAAGAGGCGGACGCTGCTGGGAGCTCAGTTGACTCTTGGAACCAAATCACTTTTTGATGCATTCTAGCAACATTCTTTTCTCTCCCACAACTCACAAATGTACTTTGCATTAATTAGCTAATGGCTCAAGTGTTTTAATAATGAAAATTCAAGTAAATAAGCAGTGCCATTAATATCCATTCAAGCCTCCTCTTGCTGAAGAAGAATAATTTAATTTGCATAGTATAGGCAGTATGATTTCCTAATTATATTAGAATCTTTTTTTAAAATTCTTGCTATATCTTTTGGATAATTTCTAAAATGTTTTGTATTACTATAAAGATTAAAAGAGTGTTTTTCCAAGGTATTTTATGACATATCTAGGCCTTATAAACAACTTCAATACCAATGTATGTTTCAGTTTTTCTTTTCTTTACATCAAATGACTTAAGTGTCATCATATAACAACAAAATAATTAAGTACAAGTTTTAATATAAATGGGCCTCAAGGATTTTTAGATGGTAATATGAGTCAAAGAATCAAAAAATTAATGTTAAATCAAGAAATCCTTACCTGGTATTTTGTCTATATGAACAGAATTGATCTGATTATGCAAGCCAACTATACTAAAGCTTTGAGAAAATAAAGTACAAGGGTTGCCAAGCTTTTTCTATAAAGGACAGATTTTTAGGCTTTTCAGGCTGCATGCGGCTTCCCAACTCAGCCATTGTAGCACAAAACAGTCACCGACAATATATAAGCAAACGGGCGTGGCTATGTTCCCATAAAACTTATTCACAACAACAAAACATTTCGCTGATTGAAAGAGCTCTGTGGGAAACACTTTGTTGACCCTTGTCCTATTCAAATTAAAAGAGTAGTCACAATTGCATAGGAGCAAAATTTTTTCTCCTAATGAAACCATAAATATATCACAAACCCTCTAGCCAGGTAATCAAAACTTTCTACCATCTGACCCAAACTCCATTTTCAGTTTTTCCTTTCTCCAATGTTTCTTTATAATAAATGGTTCTTTGTTCTGTTTGAGAGTTATTAATTCCATGCCTATTGTCCCTACCTCCCTTATAATAGTTGGTGTTCTACCTCAAATTCCAGCTCACTGTGTGATGCTTAATGCTGGGAAAGGGCCCTGTCATTGTCTGTATTTGAGCTTGGCAAATAGTTTCCTGCATCTAACACAGGATGTCAAAACTGTATGGTTGTGAAAAAAACATAGTCTTTAGGATCAGACACACATAAGATTGAATTTCAGCGATGCCATTTATTAGTTACCTGACTTCACACCAGATGCTTAACCTCTTTAAAGTTTTTTTTTTCATCTGCAATACTGGATAATTATAGGAGCATTATGTTTAGGAATAAATTAAGCAATTCAATGAGATAGCTTATACAGAAAATGTCAGGTATTCCCCCACCAGTTATGTCTAGGGAGTCATAACTACAAAATTAATGGAAAATAAATAAATAAGGTGTTTCATGGCAACCAGTAAAACTTTTCTATTCTTATTGAAAATATTAAGGCCAGTATGATACAGAAAAAAAAATTGGGGCAATGGAACAACAACAACAAAAAAACCCCACACATTTGTTTTATATAGCCCTAAGCACTTAGTAGCATTAGATTGATGATTATTGTGATATATCAAATTTTTAATACAAAAAAAGTATTATTCAATAAATGATATAGAAACTACTGCTGATTGGAACAAACAACAACAAAAGATAAATTCTCAGTAGTTCAAAGTATTAAAACATAAAGAATGTGAGGCTATAAATAAAACTGAGGAAAGTGTGAGTGAATTTATTCACAATATTGGAATACAGAAAGGCTTTTTGAGTAGCCATTAATTTTTTTTGAGAGTACGTTTATTAAAGCTGGGGACAGTGAAACAAGGAAGGGCTCAGCTTAGGAGCAATAGGAGAGAGCTTGGGCAGGGCTGCTCTGGCTCACTGAGAAGTCAGAGGACAGGGGGCCTGGGATACAGGTTCAGGGACTGAGCCCAAGATGAGTTGCCACAGCCCATTACTACCCTGGTTGGAAGTCTCCTGGGGTCCCTTAGAGTTTAGAAGATGCAAGCCTGCGGGGGAATAAGAAGAGGAAGGTGTGCTCTTTGGAGGGAGAGCATGCAGAGTGGCATTAAAAGATTGACATGAGGTGATGTCAGAAAAATGGCGATGAGAGAGATACCCTTGGAATCTCTCCTTGAAATTTTAACTATTTGAACAGCTAGAACTCACCAAAGGGTTGCCTGCTCAATGCACAAACACATCTGAGAGATTCGCCCCCTTGAGGTTGCCTCTCTTTTGTATTTCTTAATTTTTTTAAAGTGTTCATTTATTCTCTGCTGCATTCTAGAGCTCACTTCTCAGTCACCTTCACTGGATTTTTCTATTACTACCTGCTCTAAAAACGAAGCCTCTGCCCTGGTCGGTGTGCTAAATGGTTAGAGAGTGAGCCCAGGAACCAGTGGGTCACAGGTTTGATTCCCAGTTGAGGGCATGTACCTGGTTGCAGATTCGATCCTGGGCCCAATAAATGGGAAAAAATAATATCCTCAGGTGAGAATTAACAACAAAAAAGGAAACGTAGCCCTTGCCAGAGCTCTCCTCTCCTCATTTCCTCTCTCTTTAGGCAAACTTAACTGAGTTTTCAACCTCTGCTGCCGCCCTTAACTTTACAATTTCCAAAACTATATCTTGAATTCAAATTGATCTCTATTCTGAGCTCATATATTCAGCTGCTTCCATGACATTCCTATTGAATACCTCACAGCCTATTCAAACGCCACACAACCACAACTGAACATTGCCTATCCTCACCTTCTTCAAAACTCAACATTCTAACTCCTAATTTGCTTCACATTGAACATCTTTTAAAATCGATGCGTCCCCCTCATGCTTTAACTGTCATTTCCAGGTGCATACCCAGTTCTGTCATGGTCACCAATACAGTACTATTTTATTTCTCTCCATCCTGGCTGTGTGGCATGGTGGTGGAGAGGGCTGGCCGCTGTGGGGCAGCATCCCAATCCAGCAGGTGAGGCAAGGGCTCCCTAAGCAGCCTGGCTTTGCGGTAGAGCTCTGGAATTATTTCTAAAAGCTCAAGTTAGAGCCCGAGTCTTCTGCTTTCCAAATTATCCTATTAGCCCATAGTAAATCTCTTGCTTCTTAATTTAGGTAGAACAGATTCTGTTCTCTGCAATTGGATCTTAACCAATACAAACTGCCAATGGGATTTTTCTGTAATAGCATTTGGTACTCTCCATCACATCTTCGTTGACATGTCCATTTCTTCTATTTGACTGTGGGCTACTTGAGGACCATATCCCTGTAATAGTGCAGACATAGTAGCTATTCAGTATTTATAAATTTAGTGAATTCGTAAATAATTGGTATATGCTATACAAAGATAACTTCATAGTAATTGTCCTGTCTGCTAGGAGCTACTGAATTAAATATTTCAATTCAGTATGCTAAAAGTATCTTTTTATAATAGAAATTATTTTTCAAGACTTAACATATTTCTCTAGTAGTTCTCCTTTTCAAATTTTCTTTGATCAAGAAAACTCCTTTTGTTGTTGTTCTAGAAGTTTTCATCCACAATTTTATTTTCTTTGTTGCACTTGAAAATAGAAATTGAAGCTATAAAATTATAGCCTTAAGATACATTGATGCTGTCAAACTGAAGGCCATGTAATTTATTCATGGCATTCCTTCGTGGCTCTTAGCATGTCAAGGATGACTAGTCACTTTCATTAAGCACTATGACCCGGGTATGAAAATCCAAAGATATTGCAGGGCTTGTCAAAACAGCTTATGGTAGCTCTCTTTCAGCATCCTCTGGTGCTATTTATTTTAAAGTGTAAGAAGCAGAAAACAAAGAGTGATTATGGAATAATGACATAATTATGGTTAATAATTATGAGTGATTAGTTACAAATTATATTTAGTGGTGCTTATATGAAATAAAGTCAGCTTGGAATGAGAGGTACAGAATTGAATGTCTGCACGAATGGGGCAGGTTATGTGACCATATGAATTGAGCTAGATTGAACGTAATGAGTAGGGAGGACTGAAGGACATAAGATCATATTAATGGTCTTAAGGGCTTATGACTGCACAAGAGGAGTGAATTGCTGCCTTGAAAAACAGGTGGTCCCACAGTGGGCAGATCTAATTTATAAAAGTGAAAACAGGAATCCAGAGTTTGTATGAATTCTCCTGAATTTTAAATGTTGACAAATATATCAAATTTAAATAAAAACTAAACTAAAACTATAGGAGTCAGTTTCATATCACTGGTTACTGGAAGCCAAGTCTAGGTAAGAATCTATTGCCCTGGCTGGCGTGGATCAGTTGGTTGAGCATCATCCCATGTACCAAAAGGTCACTGGGTCATTCCCAGTCAGGGCACATGCCCAGGTTGCAGGTTCAATCCCCAGTGTATGGGAATGCAGGAGGCAGCCAATTGATGTGTTTTTTTTTCTCTCTCTCTACCTCTCCCTACCTCTCTTTCTAACATCAACAAAAACATATTTAAAAAAAAATATGTCTAGGTGTTTCTATTAATACCCAAATACTACCTACCAGAAAAATGATGACCTAAAAAATCTCTCAAAGGCAGTATGAATGAGATTAGAAGCTAATTAATTTTGGATTGCATATTTTTCAAAACAATTTTATAAGTCCTCTGTGATTACTATCTATATTCCCTTAGAGGTCATTCTTGGCTTTTTTCTTGGATGAAAATTCTACTTTTTCTAAAACTAAAGTTGCAGAGTAAAACTGTAATATAAGACTTCATAAATATTCTACTCAGATTTCTCAAAAGATTTAGTTGAAATTTTACCTATGATGACAGATGGGATAAGAAAGACAGGGCAACATTCTTAACTCTGCCTATATTCTGGACAGACAGGATTTATGTTCTTGTTTCCTACAAAGAACAAAAAATGCCCAGGCTTCCCTCATTAATCTATTTATATTTGCTATGGAATGAATATCATAGTCAAATTCTGAGTGGACTAATTCAGGGTTTGAAAGAACCTTCTGTTTTAAAATGTAAAAAACATGGGATGATGGAAGAATAGTATCAGTGGTGTAATGGTAAATGTTTAAAAGTGAGCTCCCTGGAGAAAAACAGCATAACAAAATACCCAAACTCACCCGGCCGGTGTGGCTCCACAGCTGAACATTGACCCATGAACCAGGAGGTCATGGTTCCATTCCCAGTCAGGGCACATGCCCAGGTTGTGGGCTTGATCCCCAGTAGGGAGCGTGCAGGAGGCAGCCAATAAATGTTAATCATCCATATTTCTATCTCTCTATCCCTCTCCCTTCCTATCTCTAAAAATCAATAGAAGTGTATTAAAACAACAAAAACAATCCTGATTTGTGGCATTTGTTAATTTCCCTAGTGTAAGTACTTTCACCATTTCTAATTTCAAGTCACCAATGTGATGTCAACTGGTTTACAAATTCCTAACACTTCATTGCTAGTCTTTGCTATCCCCATTATAAGCTGGCTTCAGCACACTGGTAAATAGAACATGAGATTTAGTTTTAGCAATCTGTCTCAAGATCATTAATAACATGTTCAAAAGAAGAATTACAGTTCATCTTTTAAGTGAAAGTGGACAATGAACTTTAGCCCTCATTACACACACACACAAAAATGTTTCTGTATTATTGCTTTTATATAGAAGAAAACCATAAATCATCTTTAGAAAAATGACACAAAAGACCTCTTTCTCATATTGTGAATTGCTTTGGGTGTAATCCTCCTGTAAGTACCTACTTTCTTTGGACTCTACATTTAAAACAATAAATAATGGAAATTAAGGTCACTATAGTGGTATATAACAATTTCTTGAATTAACATTGTAATTATATATCAAGTAATCAGAATAATTCTTATTTATAGACAAGGCAAGGAGTAAAAGAACTAAAAGTTAGTGCATAGTACTAGTAAGTCTCCCCAAGTATATGCAATTGTAGGGAAGGAAGAAATTTTCCTCTAACGTTCTAGATTCATTTAGCTGTTCTAATAATTAAAGTGGCATGAGACAGATTAACAAGAGCAAGTAACAAATTTAATTTTATATATCTATATATATCTATATATATATACATATAGGCCCACATCCATGAGAGGTTCCAAGACAGAATGGTAAAATGGGATATATATGTCATCCTGAGCCAAGGCATGAGGTAAGGTTCCTTGGGACTTCACAGGGGAAGAGGGGAATTTGCAGAATAATAAGAGCAGCTGTTCAGTAGTTAGAAGTTTGTCCTGTCCTGTAGGTAGGTCATAAAACGTTATCTCTCATATTAATTGTTATTATGTGCAAGACCCCAATTTAGAGTCTCCTAGGTAGTTAAGGGAGGGGTAGAAGTTTCTCCTGAACCTACAGGGTCTTGATTGCATGTGCCTCATTATAATCCACATGCCAAAATAGCACATTATGGGAGGCCCTTTGCAATGAATGTAAAATTTACTATTCATAATACATTTTAATATTCTTATAAATCAAAATAAAAAACACATCCACTAGAGAAAAAAGTCCAACCACATAAACAGTAATTCTTCTGAGGTAAGCCTTATTATCATAATTTTATATATAAGTAAATTGAAGTATAGAAAGGCTAAGTAATCTGCCTAAAGTCACACAGCCAGCACTCAATTAGAAGTACATGCTTTTAACCATTAATGTCCATTTGATATACTGCCTGAACAATGTCCCTTTAATAGTTATAGCTTAAGAGTATTTTTGTATTGGTTGTCAATAGGAAAGGCTTGCTCAGGTTTCTTCAAGTAATATGGGAATATTAAAAAGCTAGAGGCTCCCACCACCACTGCTGTGCTTGCCAGTTGTGAGCCCGGCTTCTGGCTGAGTGGCACTCCCCCGGTGGGAGCACACTGACCACCAGGGTGCAGCTCCTGCGTTGAGCATCTGCCCCCTGGTGGTCAGTGTACATCATAATGAGCTGTCATTCCATAGTTTGGTCTATTTGCATATTAGCCTTTTATTATATAGGATAGTAATTTCCCTGGCTGGTGTGGCTCAGTTGGTTGGGAGTCATCACATGAACCAAAAGGTTGCAGGCTCAATCCCTGGTAGAGGGCATTCAGGTGGCAGCCGATTGATGTTCCCCTCTCACATCGGTGTTTCTCTTTCTCTTTCCCCTCTCCCTTCCTCTCTTGCTAAAAATCAATTAAAATTATTTTTTTTAAATAGGAATTGTACTTTGCAGTCTGATTGGGACCTATAAAAACCAGACATCCAACTTTCAGGAAAGAAACAAAGACTTGCTACAGCCATAGCCCACAGGATATTAGAACAACATTCTGAATCCAATGCAACTCTGGCTCTTGCATAATCTGGTTGCCTCCTCTCTAGCAAGAGTACGTTGATCTCTAGTACTGTGTTCTGGAATTAATTTGACTTCACTTTGTACTTTTTGTGTTCTTCTAAATTCCTTGTTCAAACTGTAGAGAAAGACTAACCCAGCCAGTAAGCATTGTCCCTGTGTAAGCAAAGTTTTGTGTCAAGGCATCTTCATAAAGGAGGCTGGATTATTAAGGAGAGGAAGTAGGAGAAATCAAGACTTCAAGCTTTGGCGACTAGATTGTCAGTACCATTCATCACAATAGAAAATACAGGAGAATTTGGGGATGATTCTATCAGTGTTGATTGACGTACGCTTTAGTAACCATGCAAAAGCTTAATTTATTTACTATGACCTTTTCTCCTCTCTTTCCTTTTGATTCAAACTGGCCTCAAACAGAACCCTGACTCACCTGCCTCTTTCTCCTTACAGGTTCACTCCCTCACTCATTCAGTTCTCAGGGCAATGAAGTTCTGATCGGCATCAAATAATCTTAGACACAAAGACCACAGAGACAGAATTCCAACCAAATTAGAGATAACACCTAGGCTTAACCTGTGCCTCAGCTCCAGGCCCAGAAAAGCAGGGAAACCAGAGAAAGTGACACATGCTATGGATGACATCAGGAAAGGATGCAATGATCAACCATCCCCATACCCTAGCATCGACTGATCAGTAGAGACCACAACCCTAACTCCCTTAGTTATCATAATTAATGATTTCCCCTTCTATAACCCATCCCCTGGAAGCCATCAGGGAGCCAGGGCTTTAAGCATTAGTTCACCTATGTCTCTGAACATGAGCCACTTCCCAAAATAAACACTTTCTTTCCCGCCAACTAATGTTCTGGTCTTATTGGGCTTTGATGTGCGAAGGCAAAGGAACCTCTGTAGTCCAGTAACAACTACAATGTACATAGGATGGGCTATTTATTAGCAAGAAAAATGTAGTGATCAATGGGTGAGGAGTAATCTATCAGTGTACTTATGGTTAAATTCAAGTGTCTCTTAGTCATGCAATCATTTAGTCTCACATCCCTTCTCTTATTTTATGTTTAAAGTTGTGTTTCAATTAAATATTTAAATTAAATCCCAGTGCATTTTGGATGTGAAGTTTTAATTAAAACTCAGTGCACTATGGTTTTCTCATGTAAATTTTTTGCTTGAGGGCTGCCTGGCAAATAAAGAAAGGATAAAGCATCAAATGTCTTTGAGGTAAACTCAGCAAAATCATAAATGCAGTTCCTCTGAGGACTGCTGTATTGAAAACCCCTTCAGAGATAGGGGGGGAAATGTTCCTGACTCCAATACTGCACATTCCCTAAACTATACACTTTTGAAGCAGTCATTACCATTTACCTCCTTAGTGTATAGTGTTTTATGGCCTCACTCTATGTGACAACATTGAACATTGTTAAAAAGGTAATTAGAATAAAAATGGAAAGTTCCCTATATCTTTTGAAATACATCAAATGCAATCTGTCCTTGAAACAAAAAAGGGCACAATAATAAAGTTAGCTTTCCTCCCTTCTAAAATACATAGGCAGAATGAGAAGTCTCCAGGTTGCTTTAAAAGACACAACTAATAACTCCAAAACAAAATGTTAACAAGGAAATTTCAGTGCTTTATAAGATCCTTTAGAAAGTGAAATCATGTTTTTAGGATCACAACAATATACTAGAAGGCGAAAGGAAAACAAAACAGACCTAAACATCTCTTTGAGGAGACCAGAGTCAAGTAGATAAAATGTATTTCCAAGACTGGTGAAAAATTAGGAAAAGAAAAATCTCCAATCTAAATAGAAGACATCTTATTGAACCCAAAATGTGAGGTGTTTCAGTCTGAGTTCGTTGTCTCACAAAACTGAAGAATGGGTCTCAGACAAAAATGGCAGCAGGCCAGCCCTGGGAAGGTGTAGCTGGGGTTCCAGGAGCAGCCCAGCTTCCAGAGCTTCCTTTCCATGTCACCATCGGGTATTAAAATCTATTCGTCCACAGTGGAGCTCCAATTGGCCTTAAGCCACGTGGGCGCAGGGCTGTGGTCCCCGACACAGGAAGGGCCCCTGGACCCCCAGGAACCCATTGTGCTCTGGGGAGAGAGAGGAGAGAGAGGGGAGAGGAAGCAAGCACTTTTTAATCTAGGGGCAGATACATGCCTTGCTCATTTTTTATTGGTCCTCTCAAAGAATTTTGCTTCAGCAACATCCTTGGGATTGGTTTATATGCTTCACTGCCTTGTGATTGGTTATTTGCAAGCTGCCTGTCTTAGCAACAGCCATACATTCTAAAGTTTGTCTCCTGTGTGCATCCTTCCTTCCTGCCCAGCTGGGTTTCCTGATTCTCTCCTCCCTGATCCTGCCCCTGTCTACCTTGCTTCCTTCTCCTCATTATCATGACACATTATACCAACATTATCAGATATAGTTTTAAAGTGTAGTTAATAGTAGAAAAATAGTTGCATTATAACTGCAAGTAAATAAAATTAAGCTACCCAACTCTATAGAGAATGGTTTAAAATCATGATAAGATCAAATGTTTAGTAGCAATGTTTCACTATATATTCTCCTCCACAATCATTAACTGGAAAACAAATAATAATAATACTAATAATAACATTTAAAATTATTTTTAAAATGAGTTCATTTTTTACATGGTTTCTTGTAAATTTCCCCATCAAGTAAACTAAATACTAACCAGCCTAAAAATTCCACAGGAATGCTGAGGATGGAATGCAAATTTAGGGGAAATGGTTATCTCTGTGAATCAGCTCAATATAAAGTGATCCCTCTGCTCCAGCCTAGGGAGATGGAGGTTTAATTAAAAAGATTACTCTTGTTTTGTTCTGGAGAAATGTGTTTTAGCTTTGGGTTTAGGAAGAGCTGAACTGGTGCATGTATTTTTGTTTATTATGCTTTCCTCTTGATTTCCACTGTGCTCTCACTATTGAAAATTCGTTTACAGTTAAATGGATACACCATTTATAAACAGCTTTTTATAAAATATATAAGAAATGTATTATAAAAATTTTAAAAATCTAATTTAAAATGCTAAAAATTCAATGGAAAAATTAAATATGTTTCTGACAAATCATTGGCCATCATAAGAAATAATCCTAAATCAGCTCAAATATTGACATGCTAGAGGTGGCTCATTAATTCATCAGGTACTTTGAGATTGAAAGCCATGATTTCCATTAGGAATGAATTTACATTCTGCTTCAGGGGAACAAGATGTCTTTCACTTCATCATTCAGTGTTAAATACTTAGTCACAATTTTAGCCTCAAGTCTCAGTCTATGGGGATTAGCAATCAGGCACCAGAAAGGAAAAGATTGACAATGCTAAATTGAAAGATTTGACAAAGTCCCGACTTAATAGACTTTTTTTTCTTACCAAATTTAAATTTGTAACCAGGATCATATATATTTATATAAAAACCACTTTGAATGTTAAAGGATAAAAAAGAAATGTAAGCTTTAATATACATATGAAAGGAACCCTTGAACACGCCTGCTCCATTCATGCTGCTGATAGAAATCTTGGTCTCCCTGAAGGAAATTTGCAAAGATCCTTACAAAAGGCTTCCTTTTATGAATCCAGATGGAGTTTAGTCATTTGGTTGATAATCAGAGGATACACCACCTGTTACCACTTCCTTGTTACTGCTGAACTCACTGTTTTCAGGCTGTGCCTTACAGACTTTCATGGGGACTTTGGTGCTCCAAGTATGGGCCAAAGCCTCAGTGGATAGAGCGTCAGCCTGTGGACTGAAGAGTCCCAGGTTTGATTCCAGTTGAGGGCACATGCCCAAGTTGCGGGCTCAATCCCCAGTAGGGGACGTGCAGGAGGCAGCCAATCAGTGATTCTCTCTCATCATTTATGTTTCTCTCTCTCCCTCTCTTTCCCTTCCTCTCTAGAGTCAATATATATATATAAAAGGATGGGTCAAGGACAAATAGAATGAGCATCACTTGGAAGCTTGTTAGAAATGCAAAATCTCAGGCCCTACTCAAGACCTTTTGGATAAGAATCTGCATTTGAGTAAGATCTCTAGGTGCTTCACGTGCACTATAAAATGAGAAGCACTGCTCTAAGCTTTTGAGGGTCTCACAGTTGGGGATCCCCACCTTCCTGATAGATACACTTTGTCCTCACAGGCTCTATCTCTTAAATCACAACTATGCTAAGTACCACCGCACTCCTCCACTAAAATTACTGAGTTTTAGGTTCCCTCCTGTGTTTCAAAGTTCTTCTAAATTATACTGAGTTAAATTTCTATTGGGGAATACCTTGGCAGGGGGAGAAAATACCCTGGGATTTTTGAACTCCTGAGTTACCATGAATTTTTCTCTCAAGTACAGACATATCTTAGACTTGGAATTATTTTACTGCTGGAACCCTCAGTTGGTTTACATGAGTTATGTGATTCCCATTTTGCTTATAACTGGGACCCTGGTTTATTGAGTGAGAATTTCCCTCTGGTTCTACCCACAAAAGGAGTGGTTACTTACATGATGAGTTTCTTAAAATCCTTTATTTTCTTAAAGGAGGTGGAGCTTTTTCCAGTTTCATCAAAATAAAGTGTAGAAAAGCCCCCTTGAATAAAGTAACCTGTTATTATAGGAACAAACTGAGTTATAATGACTTATTGCTAAAGGAAGAACATCATACTGACAGTCCAAAATGGCAGCTAATTATGGGGAACAATTTTTTTTTAATCTCTCATGCATTAAGCTCTGGAGTTGTTAGAGCAAGAAATCAAAAGAGGGTATGTCTTTGGATCGGTTGATTTCTTAAGAGGAGGATAGATGGAAGGGAGGTTAGCTTCTAAGTGAAGAAAAAATGCATGAGAATCATCAGACATTGTGGGGGTTGTAACACAAAAGTGATGATAATGGAATTCTGTTTCTCAGGATGATGGAGGAGAAAGGCAATTAAACTAAAATGTTATACTTTTCAAAATTTAAAATCTCTATTTTTGCAATTATTCACTATACTCCAACAAAACTTCAAATGCACAAGATAAAGTACCCAATGAAATGTCATCTTGTGCTCGCTTCAGCAGCACATATACTAAAACTGGAATGATACAGAGAAGATTAGCATGGCCCCTGCGCAAGGATGACATGCAAACGCGTGAAGCGTGCCATAAAAAGAAAAAAAGAAAAATGTCATCTTGCCCTCCACAGCTAAAAGTTATGTTAAATCGGTTCCATCCCAGACTAGTATTTGTGTAAACACCTTGTTTTATAAAATTAAACAGTTTCAGAAAATGAAGATAGTTACTAAATCCCTTCATTTATTGGATATGGGAACTGAGATGTAAAGTTTCCATTGACTCTTCAAAGTCATTTGTTCCTTCTTTCCTGTGTATGCTCTGACTGCTAGTTAGCACACAGATTGCCTGGCGAGGCCATGTTTTCCTGTATCAAAATTTAATGAGCGATATACATAAAAACTTACTTTATGAACCATAAGACACAGACTCTCCAAATTCCCATATATTTTTTTTGTCTCATAAATAATTAGATGAACTGCTTTCGCCCACTGGTGAATGGAAACAAAATAATCCTTAAACTTGAAGCTTCTCTCCTTCCAGGCACCTGAACTTTGACCCACCCTCAGCTAGTGCCAGCATTCAGCCTCTCTTGAGTGTACATTGACCTCGAGGTAAAACGTTCTTTGATCTACTATCCAATCAAGCTACCCTTTCGCCTTGCTTCTCTGCAGCCTGGTTTCTTCCTCGCTGTACAAGAAACACCCTCTGGCCTAACCCTTGAGAAGCTTGCAGATTCTTATGGTCAGAGCTCTTATTGCAATAGCCCCTCCACCTCCACCTCCTCACAATAATCCTTTCAAAAAGTCTCTTCCTCCTTAGTCCAGATTTGTTTTTGATTTGACAAGCAAGATAAGGGATTGAATGAAGGAAAAGCTGCTCCTGAAATCTGTCTGCAAACCTACAGAAGTCTTATTTGAAGGGGCACTTGCGCTGAGGAAGGGACTGAGCGCGGGGAGTAGCACTGGCAGAAGCCTGAGGAGTTTCTACGAGAGCTGCCATCAATGAAATATGCGTTACAGAGGGGAAGACTAACACGACACACAATAGAACTATAAGCAGTAATGGGTGATATTCAGTTATATGCATATTTAGAGCGGTTCAAACTTCCCTGTTGTCTTCCTGTAGCTTGTAAAATGACAAGTTTGGTGCTTGCCATTTTACACCAAGAGTAACACCTCAATAATTGAGGATCAGTTTCAGGGCTGAATGGAGTTTTTATTTCAGTGTTTTATTCACTATTGTATTTCCAGCACTTACATCACTGCAAGTCCATTTAGATATGTAATAAATATTTCTTGAGTTAAATTATTATACTGAGTGTAGTCACATTAAAATTCTCAAGGCCAAAGTAAGTTTTTAGAAGACCTTTCTTTACTTAAAAATGGAGTAAAGATGACAAGTATACTCCATATAATACTCCATATTATTATGTGAATCTATGTTATAGTATTCTCTCTGCATACTCTAACTTAATTTGTCTCTCATGGAAGCCTTGTTTTTCACTAAGTCCAGGACTATATAGACTTCTACACTTAAGTTTTGCCAAGTGGTTAGACTTGGAGGTTGAGTAATTGTAATAAAACTCTCATAGAGGGAGGGAGAGGGAGAGAGAGAGAGAGAGAGAGAGAGAGAAAGAGAGATAGAAAGAGAGAGAGATTAATGAGAGAGAGAAAGAGAGAGAGATCTACTGTTTACATTAGAAATATAACTGCTAAGAGGAGTATCATCATCTTTAAATGATAAATAAAGTTATTTTCACATTTACATTTATTTGGCGAATATATGATCCAAACTAGGGCTTTATTTTGATTTTTTGTAAGATATTTAAATTAATTTTAGAGAAAGGAAAGAAGGAAGGAGAGAGAGAGAGAGAGAGAGAGAGAGAGAGAGAGAAAGAGAGAGAGAAAGAGAGAAACATTGATGTAATAGCAAAATTCAATTGACTGCCTCCTGCACACACCCTACTGGGGATTGAGCCCACAGCTGGGAATCGAACCTGCAACACTTGGATGCACAGGACAATGTCCAACCAACCTAGCCGTACCAGGCAGGGCTATTTTGATATTTTAACAGATAATTGTATCCAACTAAGGTATCTTGACACATCATTTTCCTTAAAGGATTTGCCAACCACAGGTGATGGTAACGGAAAATGTATACTTTAGAACTACTCCCAGAATAGTCAGCAAGAATGCTGTATGTGTTTTCTTTTCATCCCCCTCCCCTTTTGGGGGTAGATGTCCATGCAGACCAAATCATTTGCCTCTTCTTCCAAATCCATATTTTCTTACAATCTCCAATTTTATTCTGTCAAGCAGTCAAGTAGATGGCAAGGAGCAGAAACTGGCCAGCTTGCCACACTTCCGTGTACTTGATTGGTAACGATAAGATAAGCCCAAATGCCTGCAGATTATTCCCACGGCCCAGCAGGCAGCATAACTTCATGTTCCCATTGGTTCCCTGTGCCCCACATCCAAAGGGGCAATGCGGGGGGCTAGGCTGATACTCCACAAATGGTACATCTGTGTCACAGATGAAAAAATGTGAGACTATGATTTTTATCTTTGTAGGACTTGCTGGCTGACCTTGCCTTCCTGCAGTCTAGAAAGAGACATTATCTGTAATACTGTAGAATGTCTCCAGGAGGGAGACTTTAGCTTTATTATCCTGAGATGTTAGCCAGTCTGGTTCCTGTTTTGAAGCAGTTTTGCAAACATTCTTGAACAAAACTGTAAATGCCATTTGCTCAGAATTGCTGCAGAAATACCAGAATTACCTCCTGACATATCTATGATGAAAATTCGAAAGAAAGTCTTAAAATTGTTCAGGGTAGAGTATATCAAATTACTTCAATTTAAAAACCTTTTGCATGTTTATTGCTTTTTAAAAAAATATTTTTTTATTGATTTCAGAGAGGAAGGGGGAGGGAGAGAGAGAGGAACATCAACAATTAAAGAGAATCATTGATTGGCTGTCTTCTGGACGCCGTCTCCTGTGAATTAAGCCCACAACCTAAGCATCTGCCCTTGACCAGAATTGATCCTGGGACCCTTCACTCCACAGGCTGATGCTCTATCCATTGAGCCAAACCGAGTAGGGCTGTCTATTGCTTTTTATAAATGATTTTCCTATCCCAAATAAAAACAACAAGCCTATATAGCATGTTACTGTACTTAATACTGTAGTCAATTCTAAAACAATGGTATTTGTGTATCTAAATATAGAAAAGGTAGAGTAAAAACACATAAACTAGTGACATAGTCATTCATATTGTCGAGTATTATGTAATTGCATGTTCTATACTTTTACACGATTGGCAGCATAGTCACATAAATAGATGTTTACACCAGTATCACCACAGTAATGTGTTGTGCTATGATGTTACAACAGCTACATCACTAGGCGGTAGGAATTTTTCAGTTCCATTATAATCTTAGGGGACCACTGTCATACATGCAGTCTGCCATTGACCAATGTTTCATTAACTGACCTATATATTCAGAACTTATATATTTAGAGAAAGGGATGTTCCTTTACATCTTATTTTGTCATAGACAAGCATGTCAATAAAATATTTTTGTGATTATGATGGGATGTGTATTTATCTTAAGAAATTCTAAATGATATCTGTCAAAAGTCATTTTTCTAAGATTCATGACAGTTTTCTTATCTCTCTCTCTCCATAATCAAAATAAGGGCATTATTTTAGCCAAATTTTTAGAATTTATCCTCTGAAAGAAAGAGTAAGTTTATGCAAGATTGTGTGATGTTCTCCCTTGTTCTATAAATGTACTTTTTTAAAAACTGTAATATAAGTATTATGATTTATAAAATGTTTTAAATATGGCATTATTCTGAACTGCTATGTTCCTTTTTCTAAAAATAACTCATATTTATTATATTTTCCTATTGAAATTTTAATATGTGTGTATTATAGTAATAAAACTGTTCACTAATTATGCAATGAGTTGTACTGTTATGTTAACTACTTACTTTATATTACAGTTATACATAATTTTGACATCCATAAAGATGATTAAATATTATAATAAATTTTAAGGCAGTTGTACCATTTTTAAGTTTTATTTCAGGTAACAGAATATTTTGTTCCAAGCATGTGGTAACCACAGTATTTGAATATATATGGAGTTCAAGCTGTCATGTTCCATTAAAAATGTCCTTGGACTAGAATTTAAAAACTGAAGTTTTCAATCCCAGTTCATTATTACATCAGAAGCCATATGAATTCAAGCAAGTTCTTCTCTTAAGCACAGTTTCTGTACCTGAAATATTCACTTCACTCAGTTAACACTTTCGGAGCACCGGCTATATTCTAAAAACTGTAGATGTAGGGTTAAAAGGCACAGTCTCTAAGAGATTAGTGATGTCAAAGTATAATTTTCAAAAAGTTAAATATATAACTTTCATATGAACATAAAGTGAACCCATGTCCAATATTTAATTCATTAATTAAAGATAGGACCTGCAAGATGGTTCAAGAAGAATTGGAAAAAAGAAATTATTTAGAGAGGCTGAAAGAATGAATGCTTGAATAAGATTACTAATTTAGATATGAAACTAATTAATGTTTTACAGGGCAATAAAACCACATTGCTAGAGGACAAGCATCATTTAAGGCTATCTTTACAGAGTTGTAAATTATCTAAACCAATCGCAAAATAGCAAATTAAGCAAAGGCAAAACTCCTAGGAGTCAGATAATTCCTGGGTGGGCCTGGCAATGCTCAGTAAAAACACTGAAAGAAAAAAAAGAGCAATCCCTTTAGTTTATTTATAAGTTTTGGATGCTTTTTGTTTGTTTGTTTTGTTTTGTTAATCCTCACCCGAGAATATATTTATTCCATTGATTTTTTAAAAAATATTTTATTGATTTTTTACAGAGAGGAAGGGAGAGGGATAGAGAGTTAGAAACATCGATGAGAGAGAAACATCGATCAGCTGCCTCCTGCACACTCCTTACTGGGGATGTGCCCGCAACCAAGGTATATGCCCTTGACCGGAATCAAACCTGGGACCCTTGAGTCCGCAGGCCGACGCTCTATCCACTGAGTCAAACCGGTTAGGGCTCCATTGATTTTTTTAGAGAGAGTAGAAGGGCCGATGCTCTAAGCGTACCAGCTGACACCTTGACTGCAGCCTTGTGAAAATTCAAGAGCAGAAAATCCAGCTTAGCTGTATGCAGAGTCCTGACCCACAAATGGTGTGGCAAATGCATGTTGTTTCAAGCTGCTAAGTTTGTAGTAATTTGTAATGCAGCAATAGATAGTTCATAGGCTAGTCTGTAGAATTATTTCCAATTCCTGACAACATTCAATGATAGCAAAGCTTCACTTCCTTCAAACTGTCCCAAAACCACCTAACAAAGGCCCAAAGTTTAATAATGCAATCCCAACACACTTCTACTGAGACACACCTACAGTTCTCCATGGTGTGCATTTTCCTTCTTGCAATCATTAACTCCGCCAAATCCCAACTCTGTTCAGCTGTTGTGTATTTGTGGTGGTCTTAGGCCTCTGGCCACTGACACTTGATCTTTGTCTTTCAACAGTGAACTAGTTATATTACTTACCTCCTGAAAGGTCATCAGGGACAGCTATTGATTAAGCAAAACAAAGTTTATTAGATTGACTGCAGATACTGGTTTATCAGAGTCTCAGTAGCGTCTTAAATTGCAGAATTTAAGGGAGACTATTTATAAGGTGTTAGGGCTTTGGCTAACTGGGTCTTGAAAGGTGGAGAACTGCTTGAAACTGGGCTGAGTTTATGGCATAATAATTTTGGTTAATAATTGGATAAAGACGAGAATCTTGAAATGAGCCTTGAGGGACAAATACTTTCATTTTGATAATTAAGCTATTTTAATTTGTTCAGTGTTATTTTCTATAAGAGCAAAATATTTGTTGGATGAAGTAGCTAATTTATTTTTTTTCTTGTCCTCGGTATTTAACACTGGGACATAAGAGTATGTTTTCTCTCCTACTCTTTAGCATGGGGCAGGGAATCACTTGGTGTCAATTTTTATATTATTGTATCACAGACTTGTTGCTATTTGTAGGTGAGGATCTGCTTAATAACACAGTTCAAATTTCACTTTCAATTCCATCTGCTCTGTTGCTAAGGAGGATTGGCTTAACTCTAGTTACCTCACATTTAATTTTCATTTACATCTCTTCCCAGCACCTTTTATTACCTACTAGAGGCCCGGTGCACGAATTCGTGGTCCAGTGGGGACCCTTGGCCTGGCCTGTGGGATCAGGCTGAAACCAGCTCTCCGACATCCCCTAAGGGGTCCCAGATTGCGAAAAGGTGCAGGCCAGCCCGAGGGACCCCACCGGTGCACAATCAGGGCCAGGAAAGGACATGGGAGGTTGGCCAGCCAAGGAGGGGCCATGGGAGCGCTCCAGAGCATGTTCGGCCCGTCTTGTTCAGTCTGATGGGCCGGACCCCAGCAGCAAGCTCACCTACCAGTCAGAGCATCTTCCCCCTGGTGGTCAGTGCATGTCACAGCAACTGGTTGACTGGCCAACTGTCTGCCCCCTGGTGGTCAGTGCACATCATAGTGAGCAGTTGAACGGCCTTAGCGTATCATTAGCATATTACTCTTTGATTGGTTGAACAGTTGACTGGACAACTGGACACTTAGCATATTTGGTTTTTATTATAGGATTTTCATTATAGGATCCTATAAAAATGTAGCAGGTAGAATACAAAGGAAAAGTTCTTAACCTGATCTCTTTTTGGTAAGATCTTAGACTCGGGCCCAAGTTATGAGTATATCTCTTCCTGTGCACAGCATGCATGTCCTGACCCTTTTGAGAAAATTATTAAAAATCCTTCCAGGGACTAAGAGTTTTACTGTTCAAAAACTTCCTGTCCTCTGTCCTATACTTACAATCAGTGATGTTTATACTTTAACTTTCCAATATTAACTTCCACCCCCCAGTCTTCGCTTCAGCGCCTGCACAGAGCCCTCTGGTGGAATGGGGCATGGCCCATGTGGTTGCCCTCTCTGGAGGAGAGGGGAGAGTGGCGAGTGGCGGGGGTGAAAGCACCTGCACACTGGGCAGTCTTTTCCCAAGTTCAAGTGTCCAGGGGATAGGACTACAGGTCTTTTCATTGCAAGAAAGATGAAAGAGTACTCAAATAAGTAAAATCCTATATAATAAAAGAGAAACATGTAAATTAATCATCACTCAGCCACTCCGCTACACCCACCAGCCAATCAGAGTGACTATGCAAATTAACCCAATAAATATGGTGGTTAATTTGCATACACAGGCATGGAGAGAAGACTGAAGATGGTGGCGGCCACAGAGCTGGAGCCAGCAGGAGGCTTAGGTTGCTCCCGGCGACGAAGGAAGCCAAGCTTCCCGCCAGCCTGGGACTCCGCTCAAGGAGTGGCTGGGGCCTGGGTCACTGGGGGCAACCCAGGCTTCCATTCTGCCCTGGGCTCCACTCAAGGAGCTGGAAAAAAAAAAGAGGGACTGGGAGCAGCCGGTGCGGAGAAGCCAAGCCTCGCTGCTGCAGCCAGACCAAAGGCCTGGGTCCCAGATGCCAGAGGAAAACCGGTGCCAGCAGCCAGGGGAAGGAAGGCCTATTGCGCAAATCTTCGTGCAACGGGCCACTAGTCAGAAATAAAAGAGGAGATATTACAACTGATACCACAGAAATACAAAAATCATAGGAGGCTACTATGAAAAATTATATGCCAACAAATTAGACAACCCAGAGAAGTGGGTAAATTACTAGAAACACACCTACCAAGAGGGGATGATGAGAAATAGAAAATCTAAACAGACTTATTACTAGTAAGGATATTCAATCAGTAATCAAAACCTCCCAACAAACAAAAAATTCTAGGACTGAATGTCTTCACTAATAAATTCTACCAAATATTTAAAGAATAATTAATACCAATCCTCAAATTCATTCAAAAAATAGAAGAGGAGAAAACACTTCAAACTCATACTATATCACTTTAGTATTTAGGCCAACATCAAGTGATACCAAAATCAGATAAGGACACTAAAAGAAAAGAAAATTACAATCAATATTCCTAATAAACATAGATGTAAAAATTCTCAATAAAATGTTAGCAAACAAAATTCAACAATACATTACAAATATCATAAACCATGATCAAGTAGGATTTTTTCCAGGGATGGAAGAATGGTTTAATATTCTTAAGTCAATCAATGTGATACACCACATTAGCAAAATGAGGGATAAAATCATATGATCATCTCAAGAGCTATAGGAAAGGCTTTAACAAAATTCAGCATTCATTCATGATAAAAACTCTCAAAAAGTGGGTATAAGGCAGGCATGGGGAACTTTCTACTGCCAAGGGCCATTTGGCTATCTATATCATCATTCAAGGGCCATACAAAATTATCAACTTAAACAATAGCCTGCTATATTTGGTCAAACATTTAATTAACTCAGCCCTAATGCCTTGGCAGGGCCAGGCCCTCAGACCGGATGTTCCCCATCCCTGGTATAGAGGAAACATATCCTATCTAATAAAGAGAGAATATGCTAATTGACCCTCATGCTGTCACAAAGATGGCTGTGCCCACAGCCAATAAGGAGAGAATATGCTAATTGTCTGCCCCACCCTCAAAGATGTCAGAACCCAGAGCCAATAAGGAGGGAATATGCTAATTGACTGCCATGCCCTCAAAGATGGCAGCGCCCAGTCCCCTCAGCCCTGCAGGGGTGGCAGCCATGCAGCAAGGCCAGGCCCACCCCCCAGGTGAGTCCAGCTGCTCCACTCGCCTCCCTCCAGAGTCCCCCAGTTCTCTCAACCCCCAGCTGCCCAGGGCCGGCCCAAGGCACAAGTAAACCTCGGATGGTGGCTGCCCAGCCGCCCAGGGCCGCCTGAGGCTTGTGCTGCCAGCAGTGGCAGCAGCAGAGGTGTTATGGGGCGTTGCCTTCCCCTGATCGCAGGGTCGTCTTCCGCCCCTGAGGGTACCCAGACTCTGAGAGGGGGCAAGCCGGGCTGAGGGACCCCCCTTCAGTGCATGAATTTTCATGCACTGGGCCTCTAGTCTCAATATAATAAAAGCCAAATCATTATGCTGTACATCTAAAACTAATGTAATATTATATATTAATTATACTCAACTTTTAAAAGTTAAAAGAAGTCCTACATAGAGCCAAAATGCCTAGGTGTATATACCCTCAGTCAGTAGGAGGGGGCTGCCCTGGGAAGAACATGACCTCCACAGCTGCAGGTTGTTCTCTGCAGCTGAGACAAAAGGAGCTATCACTAGAGGCTATCTGTGGACCACATCTGGAAGGTACACTGAAATACCTACAACAATAACTCATATAAATGCTTCAGTTTGAGGAGATTATGAATAAAGCTGCTATCAATATATTTTTAAAAGGGAAAATGGAAAAATTAATATTTAAAAATCCAATTTTGTAATAAACTTTTTAAATAGACAAACTACTAAGTTCTAAAAGGAAAGTTCAAGCCCTAGCTGGTTTGGTTCAGTGGACAGAGGTCAGTCTGCGGACTGAAGGGCCCCAGGTTTGACTCTGGTTAAGGGGACATGCCAGGGTTGTGGGATTGGTCCCAGTGGGAGGCGTGCAGGAGGCAGCCAATCAATGATTCTCATCATTAATGTTTCTATCTCTCTCTTCCTCTTCCTTCCTCTTTGAAATCAATAAAAAAAATGTAAAAAATAAAAATAAAAGGAAAGTTTAAGGCAAATGAAAACCACATACAATCAGAGACACAATCCTACTATATTTCTCATATTACAGAATCCCCTTTAATGTTGGTTATGTCCAGATTTAGGTTGTTTTTCTAGTGACTTAGTGGCACCTAGTGTCATTTCTTGGTATAGCAAACAAGAGTTTCAAAATACGTCAGGTTTTTTGGTTTTATCATTTGTAAGACAATATCACTTGTCAAATTGGAAAGGAACAGAAATTATAGGTGTATTGGCAACACTAAAATACTAATTAATTAATCCATTTAAGGTCTGTTATAATCATGACAGAGGAAACAACAAAACATAATAAATGAACAAGCAGAACAGAAAATAACTCAGGTGATAAGGGCCGGGGGCAGGGAGCAGTCTGGGGGAAAAAGGGGACATATTAATACTTTCAACAGTAAGTTATATAATATCCAATCACTAGGTTGTACACCTGAAACTAATATAATTCTGTATATCAACTGCAATAAAAAATAAAAAAGTATTTAAAGTAAAAAAACAAAAGCATTGAAGTACCTGAATGAACATTATTTTGATTTTATAATCTTTAATTTTAAGTATTGAGATAAAACTTTTAGAAATAAGTTATTTTAAACATTATTATAATAAGGGTAGTTAAGCCTAAATACAGCAATCAATTCATAATTTTTAAATGTGCTTGATGATAAAAATCATCAGGCACATTTGTATAAAATAGTAGTTTTCTATGTTCCCATTGCAGACCTAATGAATTAGAATCTTTAGGTAAGGAGTCTGAAAATTTCATTCAAAATTTCATTCAAAATTTCATAATTGAACATGAACAATATACAGAGTACATGAGTGTATATATATATATACACTCATGTACTCTGTATATTGTTCATGTTCAATTATGAAACACAGCTCTAATTCAACTTAAAAACTTAACGTAGGACATATTAAAAATCACATAAAAATCCCTGCTAATCTCAGCTTTGTTTTTTTTTAATCTGTAAAGAGGGTGAAAATGGTTGTACTTAAGTAATGATGGGCAGTAAGCATTCAATCATGTATGTGAAACCCCTAGCACAGTTTCTAGCAAAAAATAAGAGCTTATATAATGTCAGTTGTGATTATTGCTTATCATTATCACAGTGATTTTATTCTTGTAATTTATATAGTTGTTTAAGAAATAATTCACAATTGACAATTTTCTACAATTATTAAAACTATAGAGAAATTAAACTGTGAAATAAAATAAGTTGTATCCATGTCTTATATTTGCTTTTATAAATCTTGAAATAACCACTTTTGAAAGATTTTTATTAAACCTCAAAGAGTTATACCACCACCTTGTGGCAAAATCACTGTATAGCAAAGGCAACAATTTACCAGTCCATTCCTTAGTTATTATGGAAAAAGAAGTCATTATACAAATGAGGAAACAAATGCAATTCTAAAAATATTGGCCAATAAATGCAAATGAATGAATGAACATATAAATCTCTAAAAATAGTAAACCTTAGAAACAAAATATTAACTTGAGAATTGCAAATCTTTCACAGGCCAGAATCTGTCAAGTTACTGTGATGCCAGGTGTGCAAGTTGCCCCTGGACCTGCAGAGAGACAAGTGAATAGCTGCAATTTGAACTTTGAAAAGTCAGTGCTATTGGGGTGTTAAGTGTCCAGGTTAGAGGCAACTCGTCCCACATCTCAGACAACTCATCTTAGGTAGGATATTAGACAAGTGTGTAAGCCAACCGATGCTTACCATAGCCTATTTGTGGATGTATACAACACACAGAGAATGCACATTTCTAAAAATTAATGCATACGTATGTTTTTAAAATCCTCATAAACATTTAAAATGAGCTTTACATAGAATCCATCCTAATACTTCCACTTCCCATCCTGACAATTTTCAAAATGAGGGGATAATTGATTTAGTATGGCAGCACAACTTTCATTAAAATTTTACATGTCAGTTTCAATGTTCAAAATGAATATATAAAAATCAAACATATACTTGACCTACCATTAATGTGAACTACATTGCTATTTTTATTTGTCCACTTTCATCAGCTCGAATGTAGATTTTGCTGCTATTGACATTTTTCTGACCAGATGAAATTAATTTTAAAAAGCCATGTGATATTTAATAATTAAGTAAATGCTTCTCAGCATTTTCTATATTTTTTTAAATGAAGCTTCTCTGAGCACACCTTGACCTTTCCTATTTAATTCTCACCCATTGGTATCCAATTATCACTCTATTAACATGTACACTCATAATGGCTTCCTGACTTTATCATTATTGGGGGATTATCCATGAATGTGGCGATGTGGACAGGAACAGTTCCTAATTTACAGTTCTCTGAATTTAGAGAACCACGATAGTTCATAAACCAATATAATTTGAAAAAAAATTCCTGTTTTTTTTTAAAAACAGCTTTAAAAATTGAACATGGAAAGATTATTTCCAACAACAAAAAATGGAAGCCTCTGGGCTATTGTACTTGATAATGAGATGATACAAGGTTCAACGAAGCTTATTATTACTCAATGATTATTAAAACTTTCTAGTTACAATGCATCATGTCATCCACATACACTCTTCAAGTTGTACTTTGGAAACTATGGCTTTTAATGAGCTCCTTGGACAGGGACAAGAAAAAGAAAACATACAATGGGAACAATTCTAATGCAAAATAGCAACTGCTAACCTTCAGCGTTTACTCTAATTACTCCCTTGCTACTAACTCTCTCCCTGACGATATTTAACACAATGTGGCTATATCCAGATTTGTATCTGATTCTAAAAATGCAAAAATGTTTAATATGAGTTTATTTACTTCGACTTGGTGAGATTTGTACTTTCCTATATTTTTCTTCCCTCCACCCACCACCAAACTTGCTGCTGTATTCGATAAAGCGAATTTCAAGAACACAGTGAAGGATTTTTGTGTGAGTGCCTTCCCACATCTAACTGTCACTTTTTAAAAAAACAGATCTCTGTTATTTGGGACTTCACAATTTGGTGCTCTGAACACCCCAATTCCAACATGTAGAAGAAGGGTGTTTCCTACCACCAAGAAATTCTCTGGACACCAACTGGGTGTCCTACATTCAATCCAACCTGTCACTATTTATCCAGATTCCCTGGGTTAAGGGCTCAGTCCTACAAAACTGGTTCCCCTACCCCACCCCCAAACACACACATACTTCAGATGCAAATCAAAAGTGCAAGTTGTCACTTGTGCTTCTGACCCATCAGCTGTAGATTAGAGGTTCTAACCACTCCTTACTTGGGTTCCATTAATTTGCAAGAACAGCTCACAGAACTCAGAAAAACTGTTTACTCACTACATTATTAGTCCTATATAATAAAAGGCTAATATGCAAATCGACCAAACAGCGGAACAACTGGTCGCTATGATGCACACTGACCACTAGGGGCAGATGATCAATGCAGGAGCTTCCCCCTGGTGGTCAGTGCACTCGCAAAGGAGGAGCGCCGCTCAGCCATAAGCCGGGCTCATGACTGGTGAGCGCAGCAGCAGTGGCAGGAGCCTCTCCCCCTTCTGCAGCAGCGCTAAGACTGTCCAACTTGGCCTAAGCCAATAGTCAGACATCCCCTGAGGGCTTCTGGACTGCAAGAGGGCTCAGGCCAGGCTGAGGGACGCCCCCCCCCCAAGTGCACAAATTTTGTGCACCAGGCCTCTAGTTTATTATAAAAGAAGATGCCATAGAAACAGCCAAATGAAAGAAATGCATAAGGCAAAGTATGAGGAAAGGTTGGGATGCACCCATGCTCCCTCCAGATGGGCCAATTTCTCCAAATCTTCTCACGCTCAACAACCTGGACACTCTCTGAACATGTCCCTTTGGGTTTTTGTGGAGACTTCAATACCTAGGCATGGCTGATGAAATCACTGGCCTTTGTGTGTGTGTTTTCAGTTACAGTTGGCTTTCAATATTTTATGGTTTCAGGTATACAGCATAGTGGTTAGACATTTATATAACTTATGAAATGATCCTTTGGTAAGTCTAGTACCCACCTGGCACCGTACATAGTTATTACAACAACATTGTTGACTACATTTCCTATGCTATACTTCACACCCTTGTGACTATTTTGTAATTGCCAATTTGTACCTCTGTTTTTGTAACTATAAATTTGTTTGTTTTATTTCTTTTGCTTTTTAGACTCCATATATAAGTGAAATCATATAGTACTTGTCTTCTTCTGTCTGACCTATTTCACTTAGCATAATACCCTCTAGAACCATCCATGTTGTCCCAAATGATAAGATTTCAATCTTTTTTTATGGCCAAATAATATACCATAGTCTTTGAATTTCACTCTTTTTAGGTATACTGCATATGAGAAAGTTACAGTCTTACTATTTTAATGCAGATACAGACTTTGGAATATGACTAGACAGGTGCAAATACTAGCTCTGCCATTCATTAGCTATGTAACTCTGATCAGATTATGTTGTCTTTCTGAGTTTTAATTTTCTCATTTTAAAATGGAAATTCTAATACATACACTGTCAGTGTGTTGTAAAGATTGCAAAATTTGTATAATATAGTAGATACTGAATAAATTATTATTATTGCTATTAGTTTAGATTAGTTGGGAAAGGAAAATAAATGCATCTTATTACATCCAAATTTTCTGGCATGTGATGTTTCCTTAACTATTTTTTTGTTACTGTACAAGTCCTCCTGGAAACAATTTATTTGGTATCAGGAATAATTATCTTTTTTTAAAATATCAAAACATTTTTTTTAGTTTTTATTGAATTTATTGGGGTGTCATTGGTTAATAAAATTACATGTTTCAGGTGCACAATCTATAATACATCATCTGCATACTACTGTATACAGATAGTATTGTATTTGTGTGTGCACCATCCCATGTAAAGTCTCCTTCCATCACTATATCACCCTTTAGCCTCTTCTACCTCCACCAAACCTCACTTCCTTCTGGTAATCACCATACCGCTGTCTGTGTTTAAACTCTTAAATTTATAGTTTTCTTATTTGTTTGTTGTTTGGACATAACATACAATGGAATAGCTTTGGGATGTCCTTAACAAACTGCAAATAGCTTATTTTCTGTTTTCCACTGGAATGGCTTTGGGGATCTTTTTAGGACAGCCTGAGTAGATATTGGTGGTGTTAAAAAGTATAAAGTATTAATTTTGGTTCATATTAAATGCAATTTTCTTTAAACAAGAGACTCCCCCACCACCACAACTACACTTTTTGCATAAAGAAACCTTTTCTAGAAGACAAAGTTCTCCACAAAATGTTGGGAGGTAGAAGTAGGGGAGGGTTCATTTGTATGGGATACATACATCTTCTATGTATATATTTATATACTAGAGGCCTGGTGCACAAAATTCATGCACTCGGCTCCAGGGGGTGGGGGGGTCCCTTCAGCCTGGCCTGTGACCTCTCACAGTCCAGGAGCCCTTGGGTGATGTCCAACTGCTGCAGAGGCGGGAGAGGCTCCTGCCACCACCACTGCACTCGCCAGCCATGAGCCCAGCTTCTGGCTGAGCAGTGCTCCCCCTGTGGGAGTGCACTGACCACCAGGGGGCAGCTTCTGCATTGAGCGTCTGCCCCCAGGTAGTCAGTGTGCGTCATAGTGACCGGTCATTCTGCCATTTGGTCAATTTGCATATTAGCCTTTTGTTATATAGGATAGCTGAAGAGAAAACTAAAATACTTTATTTTTAAAAAATATATTTTTATTGATTTCAGAGAGGAATGGAGAGGGACAGAGAGATAGAAACATCAATGATGAGAGA
The DNA here is from genome assembly GCF_000147115.1 of Myotis lucifugus. Classification (NCBI taxonomy): domain Eukaryota; kingdom Metazoa; phylum Chordata; class Mammalia; order Chiroptera; family Vespertilionidae; genus Myotis; species Myotis lucifugus. The sequence goes on along the minus strand of NW_005871099.1, from coordinate 2,975,221 downwards.
GAATCATTGATGGGCTTCCTCCTGCATACCACCTACTGGGGATCGAGCCCAAAACCCAGGCATGTGCCCTTGGCTGGAATTGAACTAGGGACCCTTCAGTCTGCAGGCTGATGCTCTATCCACTGAGCCAAACCCACTGGGGCCTAAAATACTTTAAATAGAGACTTTGCTATTATGGAAATGATGAAATGATGAATGCAGAAAGCTGAGGACCCAAAGCTGTCAGAAAAACCTGACTAAGCTACATTAGTCATTTAAGAAATAAATCTTAAAAAGATCATGTGGAAAGGCTCTGTCCCTGAGGCACTGCTGAGCACACATTTGCTGCACCTTCTCCATTAGTGAGATCATCATTGATTAGAAAGTTCTCCTTAGTGCACTCGGTATAATCATGCAGTATTGACTCTACAACCTTAAACCAAACCTGTGGGGCTCTGGCAGAGGGCATGAGTAACAAATGCAGCAGCATTCACATATGGGGAGAGAGAGAGGAAGGAGAAGGAGAGAGAAGGGAGGGGAAAAGAGAGAGAACTTCTTCAGAAATTGATTTTTTTTTAAATGTCTGAATATGTCTCTTTCTTTGTGGATATGAGCTGCTGTATTGAACCCAGAATCATCCGGGGGAAGAAAAAATTCCACATTTTTTTATGGCAAGTTAGCAGCTATCTTAGGGAGGAAAAGTGACTGTAGTGAGAATGTACCCACAACTCAGTAAGAATTCCTAATGAATTACAAACAGCACTAAAAAAAACCCCCAAACAAACAAACCAACTACCACTGAATAATAATGAACTTTACTTCTTAGGCCAGTGTCTTATTATATATGTTGTATTTAAAAAGTTTATTTCTGGTGCCAAAATATTCAGAAAATATGAGGAAGCTGATGGGAGGGGGAAGAAACCAATCTCCATCAGCATGATTGCTCAGACTCCTCAGGATCTCCTGACCTCAGAACAGCGTCCATGCTCATCTACCCCTCGATGGCATCAGAGCACTCCAGGTCCAAGTCAGGCTACATTCAGTGACTGGCAGAAAAAGTCCCAGAAGCCCTCTTACCTTCCAACTCAAGATCCTAATATTTGGTCATGATGTTTCTGAGAACTTTGGGTTTGAGTTTTTAGCTTTAACTTGTGTTTGACCTTCAGCCCTGCATCTGTCCTGTTGTACATGGGAAACATTAGTTCAGATTGGGTAATATTTAAGGCAAAGAGATCCTTTAATAGTGACTTTTGATAATGCTGTAGAATAGATCACAGTGATGAAGATGAAGAACAACACGGGGGAAATAGAATAAGAGAGAACATAGAAAATAAACATTAGTGGAAAGAGCAAAAGGTTAGGTATGTTTCAACTGAGGCCCTAGACCCCAAGGAAAGTATATTTTTGTCTCAATTATGATTTGAATGCATTTAGGTCCTGGGATTTCTTTTCTTCCTTAGGAGCAGACACACTTTCATATTCCATTTTATGAAAGTACTAAATTGCAGAGGCAGCAGCTCAGCATTTCCTTGAATACAAAGGAGACATTTCAGTCTCTACTAAAAGTTTACACCACCATTAAGAGTCAACATTACATCCTGGCCGATGTGGTCCAGTTGGTTGAGTGTCATCCCAGGCATCACTGGTTCAAATCCTGGTCAGGGCGCATACCTGGGTTCTGGGTTCAATCCCCATCATCAGTGTTTCTCTCTCCCGCTCCCTTCTCCTCTCTCTAAACTCAATAAAAGCATATATATATGGAAATTGCCCTCAATTTATCATTATCCCTCTATAAGGCCTCAATTCACTTTATCAGTAAACGGTCACTATGCTGTGCTGATATATACATATATGCTAATACTAAAATTCAGGCACCAAAAGCATGTTCATATCAAGCTAACATATTTTTTCTCATACATTAAAAGAACATCAAGCAATACATAATGATTTTGTTAAAAGGGTCTCTCCTTGTTTACTCCTCAACAGATAAGGCACTGAGCCAACATTACTCTCTGATTCTAACATTTTTAGTATTCTCTTTGTATATTTTGTTAAAGGGCAAACTTTACCCATACAATATCATGTTTGATGTAAGAAATAGACTATTTGAAGAAACCTATTCATGTAGATTAAACACCTAAATTATACTTAAACAGCATGTTTGGTATTCTCTAAAATAGAATGACATATGAGGTACATTGGTTTCTAAATCTAATTGCAATGTTTTCCATAGTCTTAAGTTTTAATTGCTATGAAACCTCTCTAGACTATGTTTCTGTATTTACAGTGAATTCTTGCTAATGACTTGTGGTGGCGGCCGTGGAAGCATTCACTGATTCCTGAAAACCTGCTGTGGGGAGCACATGAGACCAACAACTTTCAGCCACGGCCCTGGTGAACACTGAGGCCATTGGTCCCACAAGGGGCTCCACCCCTGGCTGAGCAGGGGGAGAAGAGCCAGCCCATGCTTGCCTGAAAGGACACTCCTCTAATGGACAAATTTTCCTTGGTGCTTCAGCTTGTCCAAGATTTTCTCAGAATTATTTTGTGTAACCTGAGGCTTCTTCTTCCCCAATCCTCCTTAGTCTTCACTGTTATGATCCTGCCATTTCAGTCTGAAGTCTTACCCTGCCTACTCCCCCCCATCCCAACCACCACCACCCAGCTTTATTCTTCACAGGAATTCCCTTAATCCCTTGTACATGTAATCCCACCCTGTTATCTACTGCTTGGAAGACCCAGACTGGCACACATGATACATAGGGTGGTCTGAGGAAACAGGTGGCAAGATGGGATTTGGGGACCAGGTTACTCACTATCCAGCTGGCAAGTCAGTGAAATTGGAGGCATAGATAACCAGGTGGCAGGTATGATTTCATAAATGGTGACTTAGAAAGATGGCCCATGGAGAGGATTGCCCTTGCTGATGTGGCAACAAAGATATTTGAAAGATACAGGGTGAAAAACGCCAATCAGCACAGCAGAGTGACTTACTGATAAAGTGAACTGAGGCCTTATAGAGGGATCATGATAAATTGAGGGCAGTTCACAAGATAATTAAAATTAAGTGTGACAGCTGGAGGGCCTCCATGGGATTTACATAGAAGCCCTTGCTTCCTGCATTGGAAGAGCAGATGCAGAAGAGCAGCTGACCCTGATTTCATGGTTAGAACTGCAGACCTCCAGAGACATTTAAATGTTCAGCAAAGACCAAACAGGCACCCTAAACCTGGAACCTGACAGAATTGGAACACCTGAGTGAATGCCAGCCAAGATGGCCTTAATGTTCCCCTCAGCTTGGCTAAACTTCACACAGGTTTCTTTCTGCCTCGGAGGCCCTCACCTCCCTTTCTTTAGAGCCGTGGTCGGCAAACTGTGGCTCTCGAGCCACATGCAGCTCTTTGGCCCCTTGAGTGTGGCTCTTCCTAAGCCTTAGGAGTACCCTAATTAAGTTAATAACAATGTACCTACCTATATAGTTTAAGTTTAAAAAAAGTGGCTCTCAAAAGAAATTTCAATCGTTGTACTGTTGATATTTGGCTCTGTTGACTAATGAGTTTGCCGACCACTGCTTTAGAGCATTTATTTTAGACAACATGTAATTATATACTTTTGCTTTGCCCTTATGAGATATAAATCCTTTTAACACCCTCTGGACTGTTTCACAACTGAGAAGCGTTTTTCTAAAGGACCTCAGAGCCATCCTTTCCAAGTCTCATTATCAGGGGAGGTCATGCACCATTTCACAGTCTCTGTGGCAGGGTAGGAGCCCAGCTTCCATGGACACCAATTAGCGAACACAGATGACCTAATAGCAGAGAAAAGCATTTGCTAACTCAGGAATCAGTCCATTTGCTAGACACATCCTATTGATCAACTCCCTGCCTCCCCTCCCCCGATTCTCTAGCACTTTTCTACTAGCTCACCCAGAGTCTGAAAACCCTCCCGGCCCTTTCTTTCCATGGAGTTGAGCTCAGATGGAATTCTGGCCTCCCTCTTTGATTTCAATAGCTTTGAAGAAAGTCTTCATGAGCAATTTTTGCTTCAACAATCCCCCTGAGAATTGTACCTCTTTAGATTTCTCTCCCGTGCAGGAAGAGGCTGCAAGACAAGAGTTGGCCCTCTCAAGAGTTGCCCCCTCACCCCATTTTATCAAACAGGCTAACAAGTGTGATTAAATTCCAGACGAATCTAATGAGAGACAAGATGGGCCTGATTATAGAAGAGCAAGATTACACACTGAAGAAGTTGCAAGAATTAGCTACCATGTACCAGCAGAAGCTAAGGGAGTACCCCTGGGGTTAAATTCTGAGGATGTTTGATCAAGGAGGCCAGAATTAAAAACCGAGTAAGAACAACTTATAGACTTTGCAGCATTTTCTTGGAACATTTGATTTTATAACCTGGTAAGGACCCCAGAAATGGGACAAAGTCATTGCTAAGAGTAGCTCTTAGAAGCCAGGAATAGGTGATGGCCCACACTGAACAAAGTGCAAATGCCTATGTTGCCTGGCAAACTGTAGAGGGAGCATAAAAATATAGGAAGAAGCCCAGCTGGTGTGACTCAGTGGTTGAGCATCCACCTATCAACCAGGAGGTCATGGTTTGATTCCAGGTCAGGGCACATGCCCAGGTTGCAGGCTCAATCCCTAGTGGGGAGTATGGGGGAGGCATCCAATCAATGATTTTCTCTCATCATTGATGTTTCTATCTCTCTCTCCATTTCCCTTCCTTTCTAAAATCAATAAAAAAATATTTTTAAAAAGATAGGAAGAAGAAAAAGGTGGAATGGATGCTATGTGAGGCCAGAGTACCCACTAGAGGATTATGCTTTCTGGGAGGTCCTAGGGAATCCAGCATTGAGCAAGGCCAACAGAAATGCATTGGTAAGGGGCATCAGCATCCATAAGAAGCTCAGTGGCAGATCATCTTGAAGTGACAAGGCAGTCAGTAGGAGAGGTATACGCAGAGCTGGTCTGATAAGTATCCCTGAAGATGATGAAGTCTGAAAGTAATTGAGGTGAGGTGGCAGTGCTTAACTGCCAAAAGCAAGAACCCACAAAACTGGTGTAGCAGTCAAGGGGGGCTTGACCCTCAGGAAGTTATAGAGATTGTTAATAGAACATAACATCACCAAGTACAAATTAGATAGGTAGCCAATGAGTGTGCTGTTTAACTCTTCCATCAGAAGGAGGTTAGAATAGAGAAACAGGAAGCTGAAGTTGTTGTCTCAATAAAACTTGCAATTCTTTGCCCAGTTCTCAAACCTAAACCAATTTTGAAAAGCAGAATCCATTAATTGAAGAGGTGACTAGGAAACACCACAGTAAGTATATACTGTAATGACTTTCCAGAGAGTTACAGCCATTTACTCGTGTGACCTTACACTAGGGAAAGAGAAACACCCAGAGGACTACTGAGCACAGTCTAAGTTGACATTGATAACTGGAGACTCAGTGTATCCTCATGACCCCCTAGTTAGGGTGGGGATTATAGGAGTCAAGTTATAAAAACCTGCTAAAGTATGGCTTACAGTGGATTCACTGTATCCATAGACACAATTCATGGTCATGGTCATTTCCTGGTCTCTACTATGTAATTGAGATTGCCACTTGGCAGCATTGTCTATGTTGGGACCTTGGACTTATTAGGAAGGCCAAGTGGAGGACTCCAGAGTTTCTCCCAACCATGATCATAGATCAAAACATCCATGAGGGTTAGGAAGGAAGAGTATAAATAAGCACCATCATTAGAAACCTAAAGGATACAGAAGCATGGCCATAACATATCTCTAAATCACCATTCTGGCCCCTGGAGAAAATGCTTGGATCATGCAGAATGACTGTAGACTACTGTAAGCTCAGCCTAGTAATAGCTCTGGTCCATAGTGGCTATTCCATATGTGGCATTGGTGCTAGAGGTAAGGAATAAGGCTTTAGTTACATGGTATACAGGCATGGATTTTGCAAATGTACATTTTTAAAATTCTGATAATAAAAGATCAGGAAAAATTTGCATTTATGTGGAGTAGACAACAATACTCAGTTTTGCACCAAGGCTGTATTAACTCTCCCAACCCACTGTCATATTCAAAAGAGATCTACATCATCGGGATATTTTACATATATCAGATTGATCATTACATTGATGGCATTATGTTGATATTAAATTGGGTGCTATGAAAAACACTGGTGGCTAGCACATTGAGGCCTTGATAAGACACATTTCAGGAAACTGCTATTTCAATCTAGTTTTTATGTGTCTAGCTGTCAGGAGCATTTGAGATCCCCTGAAAGGTAAATGACAAAACGATGCATCTTCCAAAGCCTAAAATAGAAAGGCAGCACAACACCTGGTAGATCTTTTTGGGTCCTGGCTGGAACACATTCTACACACAGAAGTACTTTTATAGCCCTTAAGTTCAATGATATGGAAGGTTCCCAACTTTGAATGAGTCCCAGAGTGAAAAAGAGCTCTGCAGCTGGTCGGACTGAGGTACAAATAGCCCGACTACGTGGGCCATGTAATCTGGTAGGCTCTATAATGTTGAAAGCCTCAGTGTGGGAAAAGTTGGAATGTAAGTTTATGGCAAGTCCCATAAGGAGAATCAAAATGCAGCTACTTGGATTCTGGAACAAGGCCATGCCACCTGCAGTGGAGAATTATACTTCATTTTACAATCACCTGCTGGCATGATACGTGGCCCTGCTAGAAACTTAACCTTGGGGAACCAAGTGACCACACATCTGGGACTACTCAGAATGAGCTCAGTTGTCTTAGAGCCTCAATGTCATAAAGTCAGAAGGCTCAGCAGTGGACCCATGATCAGTTACGAACTGTAATTTGAAATGAAGTTTAAATGACAACAGAACACACAGGCAAGCTGCACAAGCAGATGGTCCAGACTCCACGTCACTAGTTCCCCTTTGTGAGTAAATTCCCTATGACCAGCTGAGGAAAGAGGAAAAGGCCTAGCTTGATTTATGGATGGGTAGATTCAGTATAGGAGTCCAAACTGAAACTGGATAACAACAGACAGCAGTATTGATTGATATAGTGCAGATACCAAGGAGTGCTATTGTATTGAGATGGCAGATAACATCAATAGTGGAATATTGAGGAGAGAAAATCCTCCCAGTGGGTTGAGGTACAAATGGAGAACTTGTTTTTTGTGGGGGGAAAAAAAGTGACCATTCCAGAACTGACATTTTGGAATGTTCACAGTCACAATATGGGTACTTCTTGATCATCAGCAAAGATTAGATGATGTTTATGCTTATTGCTTTCTTTTAATTGTCCCCATACATTTCTATTGTACTTATAAACTAGAAGCCAAGATTTATGACAATGCATAGACATCATGAATTACCAATACAGAATTAGCAAAACAGAATTCTACCAGAAGCACAGTAAGTGCTACAAAAATTGAGCCTTATTTTATTGATTACACATATTTGATTCAGATATTGACTCATAGTGAGCATACAATCTTGTTTTAAAACTTGACTAATTATAGTGACTTTTGGGGGGAGGTTCCATAAAATGAGCAACAAATTAGTCAACATAAAGGTTTTGTTTAGTGTTCTCAATTTTGTTAGATCTATAGAAAACCTTGTGGATTATGTAGTCCTTTCGTCTTAGAAAACTGAGGCCTTGAGAAGGGAGATAGTGTTATGTTACAGCACAAATTAGTGGTAAAACTATGGTTAGAAACCTGTTATTCAGACTGTCTACTGTTTTTCCACTGTCATAGAGTCTCTTGTACTTAGGACTATGTTATTTGAAAATACTGTGCTTACCCACATGAAATTCATATTTCTTCAAGAACTCAACTCTTCATTTAATCTGTCCGAATGATAGCTCTCACTCTAAGTAACTCTTGCATTTGCTTCTTACAAAAAGAGTATTAAGAATGCAATTTAAGACAATTGTGATAATGCTGAAAACTGTGAAAAGGGACAGCAGTTTAAAAATTCCCAAATTACTCATTTGTTCCAGTTATTTGTTCACATATTTGACAGTAAATATCATCTAGAAAGTGTTAATTAACGTAGTTTAGTCTTGGACACTTTTTTGATTACCATGTACCTTCTAGAGATGAGGTTGTAGATTTTTCCATAAACTCTAAGATCTCATTTAAAATTTTAATATGCCTTTGTTCACTTTACTGACAATTCACTTTCAGGGTGTTTTTCATTTTAGATTCTAAACTTCAGATTATTTCTGAGGCACTAGCTAATCAGGATTTCACACTGATTTTCCTTAAACCTTTTTTTTTCTTCTCAGATTTTTGTCAATGCAAGTATTTTCATCACCCAGGTGATGATACTGAGATCATAAGGTAAAAAAATCTTATCTGAGAATAATTTTCTCCTCCTCTATATAGTTTACAAATGCAGTAGACTTTTACTGTGAAATATTTTTATTATGTAAAATATATTCTGTGTAATAGTAATCACTTTATATGAAATTCACTGACAGACAAGATTTAATGACAAGAAATATTCTGTCAGAATGTGTTATGAAAAAAAGTTTCATTTGTCTAAGATTTGACTGCTAGAATCTGGAAGGGACTCTAACATAAGGCCACAAAAAAAAAAAGTTTAAGCGACTGTCCATGTCTCCTGTTCTCTAGAATACTGAAACTCACAAAAGTCTTTTACTATTATACCAACACTGTCCTTTGTCCTATCTCTTTCCAAACCACACTTCCTGAAAAGCCATCCCCTCCTCCTAACCCTCCTCCCTAGAGTTTTGAGGGAGTTGCAGTTCTCTGTTCTTTCAGTGTTTCTTCTGACTCTGGTTTTTGTCCTTTTTCTTTCCAGGGAAAAGGAAAGAATTCATGCAAGTGTGTGTGCGTGTGTATTGGAGATGGGGGTGGGTGAGAAGTAAGCAGGTGAGCAACAAGGCCTTAACATTTCACTTAGCTCAACCAAACTTAGACAGGCTTGGTCCTGCCTCTAGAACAGTGTTTCTCAACCGTGGCTACACATTAGAATCACCTGGGAATCTTTTTAAAATCCTGATTTCTGGGCCTCATCCTCCGGAAATTCTGTTTCTTTGTTATGGGGTGGGGCCACAACATTAGTAACAAAGAAACAGAATTTCCAGAGGATGAGGCCCTGAAATCAGGATTTTAAAAAGATTCCCAGGAGATTCTAATGTGCAGCCAAAGTTGAGAACCACTGCCTTAGATCTTACTTTATTTTTAACAGCTTATTCAAGGTATAATTGTTATACCAAAAAAACACATTTAATAGATATGATTCAATGAGTTTGGACATATACAAACAGACACCCATAAAACCATCACCACAATCAAGGTAGTAAACTTATTCATCACCTCCAAAAGTTTCCTCATGGTAAAAACACAACATGAGATTTACCCCCTCAACAAATTTTAGTGCACAACACAGTATCATTAATTTATTTGTCTTTCTTTTTCCGAGTCCACCAGTCTTGACCCTTTTTTTGTTAAACTTCCATTTTTAATTACACATCCTATGGTCTAATCAATTTGTCCTGAGATCGAAACTCCTTTGCACATCTGTCTTTTTTGTCTCATCTATCTGGTAAGACTCAGTCTAGTTAACATTTACCATATTTGTTCTCTGCTCTTATATATAAAATGAGATGGGGAAAATCATGTGACAAGACAGATTGGTGTCACTGTGTGTATTCACTAAGCTCCAAAGAGCCTTCAATATAGCACAGCATTTTACTCTTCTTTCCTACTTACTCTCCCACTCTTCTTCAGGACTACTTTATAAGCTCCGCCACTCTCTTCAAGTCTCTAACCATTAGTCAGTTCCTCTTCACTCTAAACAGATGCCCTCATATCATATCTCACTGAGAAAATCATAGCCATCATAATGAAACTCTCTTAACTTCCTCCCATTTAAACTACAATCTGTCTATGTCTGCACTAATCTCCTTTTCTTTCTTTTTCATTAGGGTAGTAGTTTAAAACTTGCTACACCTTGACAACATCTGAAGAGATTTACCAGTATTCTTCTGCCTGAGTCCAACAATCAGAGGTGATGATGTAAGTGGTCTGAGATGGAGTTTAGGTCTCCATACTTTTTGAAGTTCTTCAGATGATTGTCATGGGTAGCCAGGGCCGGGAACCAACCATTAGAGAAATTTTCCTTTCTTTTCTTAAAGAGGAGTTCTTGAGCTAGTATTTAGAGTTTATCTTTCCGTATTGTATGCTAGAATTTATTCATTACCCTTTCTCTATATGTAGAGGGAGAGTACGCCCTCTCAAATATATTCTTCCCAATGACTTTGCAATTTATCCAGTCCTCTCTCATCTTAACAACCAAACCAACTGACCAACCAAGAAAAATCTTTATATTTCTCCTTCATACAGTTTTATGTGTCAACTTGGCTAGGCTGTAGTACACAATTATTCATTCAAATACCACTTGAGGCATTGTTGTGATGGTGCAGGCATACCTGGGAGATACTGCAGGTTCAGTTCCAGGTCACGGCAATGAATAGAGTTGTAATCTTCTTGCTGGTGGTGGGTGTTACCATCACTTTGTAAAAAAAACAAACATTAACATCTTTGTAGCACAATAAAACAAGGTATAACCATATTTTGTAGAGACAAATTACATCTCTAATCAGCTGATTTTAAGTAAGAAGGTTATACTCAACTAGGGGGGGTGGTCCCTCAGCCCAGCCTGCCCCCCTCACATACTGGGAACCCTTAGGGGATGTTCTACTGATGGCTTAGGCCCACTACCTGCTCCCCTTGGGGAGCGGGCCTAAGCCGCAGTCTGGCCTCCCTTTGTGGGATGCAGTCAGGCTGATCAGGGGAAGGCACCAGCCCCATCACCCCGCTGCTTCAGCCACTGCCAGTCACCACAGCCACCAAGGTGTTTTCATCAACACGGGCTCCAGTCCCTTCACCATGAAAAAGTGACAACTTTCTTTAGGCATTTTCATGATGTGTCTTTCATGGGATATGACATTTCTTTGTTATTTTTTAAAATTCTCACCTGAGGATATGTTTCCATTGATTTTTAGAGAATGTGGAAGAGAAAGGGAAACATCAAAGTGACAGGAACACTTTGATTGGTTGCCTCCTGCATGACCCCTGACCTGGCCCCAGCCAGGGAGGAGCCTGCAACCTAGGTACATGCCCTTGGTTAGAATTGAACCCAGACCCTGTGGTCGGCAGGCCGAGGCATTATCCACTGAGCCAAACCAGCTAGGGCAGGATATGACACTTCTTAGCTCTCCAGCAGCAAACCTTCGTTTTTTTCTCCAGGAGTGAGGTGGAAAAACCCTATATCACCTTCTTGGATTCTTATTACCCAAGTTACTAAGAATATTACCAATGGCATACAGGGAGCTTAGCCAATGAGCGGTCAGAAAAGGTGTTTCCTCTGTAGTTCACACCAATCCCCAGCTCCCCCCCTGCCCAGGACTAAGCCTCTGGCCAGGCATTAGGACTGGGCAGGGGACCCCCAACCTGCTCTGATTGCTGGCTCTGCCCCTGCCCAGCCTCAAGCCTCTGGTAGAGCCTTAGGCCTGGAAGAGGACCACCAGCCCAGTCCAATTGATGGCTCCTTTCTTCTCAGGTTCAGGTCTCTAGTCTGTGACATTAGGTTTGGGCAGGCTACCCCCAGCCTCGTGCGATCGCCAACTCCACCCCTGCCAAGGCCTCAGGTTCTGGTCCAGCGTTAGGCCTGGGCAGAGGACCCCCAGCCCACTCCAATTGATGGCTCCGCACCTTCTCAGGCCTCAGGCTCCTGGCCAGGGTCATTAGGCCTGGGCAGGGGACCCCCAGCCCCATGCGATCTCCGGCAGGGCCCCCTCAGCTCTGATGGCAGGCTCAGGCCCTTCCCAGGAGTCCCCTGGCTCAGGCCCTTCCTAGGCTGCTCAGGGCCCACCCACCTTGGTGTGACCTGGGTGCCCTATGATGTTTCCCAGACCCAGGCCACTGGCGGCTAGAATGCCAATTATCTGCCTAACTGACCTACTAATTAACTGCCTAACTGCCATCTCAGTTGGGTTAATTTGCATATCTGCTCCTGATTGGCTGGTGGGTGTGGCTGGTGGGCATGGCTGGTGGGTGTAGGGAAGGTACAATCAATTTTCATGTTTCTATTTTATTAAATTAGATAACCTGGGTGGGCATGCCGGATCTCATCAGCTGAAAGACTTTAAAAACCTTTCAAAACTTAGATTCCAAAATGAAGAAATTCCAACTGTAGATTGCAGTGTCAGCTTCTGCCTGAGCATTTTTAGTCTGCCCTAGAAAAAACCCAAATGTCTAAAAATAATCAAATACCTGTTGAGTCCATTTGTCAAAATTGGTTTCAGTCCCCATCATTCTGCAGAACCGGCCTACACATTATAATTAACCACATTTTGCCAAACACATTTTCAATCTCTTTCTCAAAAAGCATAATTGCAGTTAACCATTACTTATCCTTGCTCTTTAAAAACAAAAACATTTTAAACTACAAAATATAAGGCATAGATATAGCGCAAGCCCTGACATTTCCCCCCCTTTTTATAATGCAAGTACGTGATTTAAGTTTTGATGGCAGAGGCATCCATTCCAAAGACTGAAATAAACACTGTCATCCATGAGACTGAAGAGCCACTGCTGCCTTTAGAGTTGATTTCAATACTGACCTTTTGAGCTACTTGTTTTCTCTTCCTGAATTTTAAGTTCCTGCTCTTCTGTTTTAAATTCACCAGTAACGCAGGAGCCTGTGAAACCCCAGGCCCCACTTTGACCCACATAAAGCAGAACCCAGGCCCACATGCATTCTCTTTACCTGGGACTTCGCTGTGTGGCCCCAGGTGTGCTGTGTCATTTCCAGGTCTTAGAAGCAATCAACCTGTGTCTTTTCAAGGTTTCCTGATGATTATTGGTGAAGGGCATCTTAAAATCATAAGAATCACAGGGTTGGTCCAGATACGACATTTATTTATTTTTTGAAGGTAGTTGGGTGGTGCTTTGGTGCAGTCTGAAGGTGTCCACCTGTGAGCTGGTATATCCTGAAAACTAATGAGGTTGAGCAACTATTGATATGTTTATTAACCATTTGGATTTCTCATCTAAAGTCCCTGTTCAAGTGTTTTTCCTATATTTCCATTACATTGCTTTTCTTCTTCCTCTGATTTGTATGTATTTTTGACACCAATCCTTTTTGTTTTATGTGTCAAATATCTTTCCTAATTTTTTTTTGCTTTCCCTGTCAACTTCTTTATGGCATCTGAGGAACAGAAGTCTTTAATTTTTTTGTAGTTGTTCAGTATGTTTTGTTGAGTAAATCTTTTCCTCCTGCAAATTTAAGAAGTTATTTTTCTATATTCTCTTCTAAATGTTTTATAAATTTCTTTTTCAAATTATTGTATATGGAATGTATATTTTCAAATTGTGAGAGACAAGGTTCAATATTATTTTTTTTCAAATAGTTACTCAATTGATCCATGCTATTTGGAAGTTCATTCTCTGTTTTCTGTGCTCTATGAAACCTTGTGTTGGGAATGTCTGGGTGGCAGCAAAAATAACACTGGCTGGCTGTCCCTGGTGTGGCCTGACCGCAGGCCGGACGGAGCTTAGGAGGACAATTTCATTTGTCGGCCACCAAGGGTGCACACGTGAATCCTAGCAAACTCATTTCTTTCACAGCCAGTCCTCCGGTTATTTATTTGGAATCTACAAAAAGAATGCTGAGGTTTTCTGGGGCCTCAGCACTTTGCATAACAACTATGATATTCAATTTTTCAATCAATAAACATTGCATCTAGGTCTTACTTAATATCTTGATAATTTCATTAATTTCTTTATAGACAAGTCTTGAACTTCTTGGTTAATTTATGTCTAAGTCTTTGATACTTTTGCTGCTAGTAAAAATTGTCTTGAACTTTTCATTTTCCAACTTTCAGAAAAGAAATTTATTTTTGTATTTTGTGGTTTTTATGTTTAGTAAACTTGACAAATTCTCACATACTATTCTAAAAGAAATTGTTGGTTGTTTTGGATTTTTTATACACAAAGATATAAAATCTACAAATAATTCTATTTCTTTTCTTTTCTTCTTACTCCTTTATTTGTATTGATTTCTGGCCTTGACACAATGGCTAGAAACTCTGATAAAGGTATTGAAAAAAGTTATGGTAATAGGCATACTTGCTTTTTTTCTGGTCACAAGAAATTACTTCCTGGTCGCAAGATTTTTGTTTTTTCTTTGGTAGGTAATATTCATCAGATTTAAAGAATACTCTTCCACTCCAAGTGTGCTATAACATTTTTATTAAGAATGGATTTTGATTTTTATCAAAAATTTTTCAGCATATTATGATTTTATACTTTAATATACTATCAATGTAATGAAATTCATTAATTTGTTTTTCAACATTGAGATAATCTTGTGTAAACTGGATAATTCAACTTGGTCTTGATTCTTATCACTTTTATGCATTGCTAGATTGGATTTGATCAGTTTTGACTTTGGATATTGGTAACTATATTAATTTCTCATACCTGATGAAGGTAACTTTGCCTTCTTTCTCCTTTGATTGCCATAGGTTTGTTAGTTTCATTGATCTTTTCAAATAATCAAGTTGTTGGAAGTCTATTTTTTACTAAATAATCCAGCTATTATTTAAAAAAAAATGGTAACTAGATAGAGTAAAATGTGTCCATCTTTCTCTCATTATCCCAACTTTTCTGCAAAAACTACACTGCTGCATAATCAAATATTGGTTGAGGGGAAATTTATATTTGTAAAGATATTTCAAGTAGAACTGATGATTGAATAGAATATCGCCATTTTGTAACAGCTAGTGAATTAATGGACCTATTCTAGGCATTGAGCAACAGTAGCCATGAACAGAACAAAATGAGACAGCCAGATATTATGCATCTCCTAATGGAGGAATATAATAGGAACCTGTGGACCAGGTCAGATCTGTAGAGCAAAAGAGCAAGTGACAGACAATATGGAGTCAGAGGAACTCCTTAACTATGCTCTGAGTAGGCAGTCAGCAAAATACAGATTTCAAGGAATCTCACAGGTAGAAAGACCAAGTTTCTTCAAAAATTAAGATTCATTGAAAAAGAAGGGGTGAGGAGGAGACTATGTAGACTAGAAGAGGCTTATAAAACATATTAAAAATAAATCAGGAAAACTACACTAGTGTTTAGTAGGCAGATGCTAGCAACAAACCAGGAAGTAATTATCATAAATGTCAAGATAGTGGTTGCATTAAGGGGTGGGGAGGGAATTGTGATAGAAATGGGTTAAATGGAGGTCTTATGAGATGGCTGGCTGAGTTCAATTTCTTGATCTGAGTGGTGATTACAAGAGCATCATACATATAATTTATTAAGCTATAAATTTGTTTGTTTCCTGTATCTGTTCTGTATTTAAAATATGTTTTAAAGTGGGTGAGTAAATGCATTGATGATATATTTTTCACAGAAAATGTTCCAAAATGTTGTATTTATATATTAAATATCAATTTATCAGTTAACCACAAGAAGTCAATGTTGATGTTTTCAATATTTATTAGTAAGGCTGAGGCAACAGCCTTTAAACAGCACAATTTGCATAAGTTATCAAGATACATCTTGTATACAATCACAAAACCAAGACATATTTTCACATAAAGTAAAACTCAAGACAGATTTACAAGCATTTTTAAATTCAATTCTCATGTATTTCAGTTCAATTTATACAACCTTTAGCCCGAGAATTTGTTCATTAGATTTTCCAGAGAGATTCGAGTAGAACAGAAAAGAACACATTAGCAAATCACCAACATGGCATGCAACATATAGTTATAAACAAGACATATTTCCAAGTATTTTATTTTGAAAACAATTTTATTCGGTTTTTGTTTTTTTCAGACAAGAATTTGTTTTTCTTTAACTCCAGATGTGTTTTTGTTAGGATATCAGCACACACATTAATCGGTAGTGGGAGCACCTGAGCACATCACCAACAAATATATAGACACAATCAAACAATAATCATATTCACATGCTGAATGCCAAGTGAAATGAATACTTCAACTTTGTCTAATTTACCAAGTGTATAATTATATACAGGGCGACAAATTAAGAAAATGCTCTCAATCTACCTATCAGATAAGGAATCATTTGATTAAATGACTTAGATTTAATGGGGATCGTTAACAATAACAACATGGAACTTATGATATGAACATATCAATGTTTCATATTCAATGAGAAAATCTATTTCACTCATTCATTCTTGTATTACATCAAAGGCAAGTAATTATTAAACAGACAGTTCATAATTATTCATTGAGCTTTCTTTCACTTCCATCTCAAGCTCAAAATAGGGAACACCACTCTGTCACACTTAGAGTTATAAACATATATAGCTGTAGTCGGCTGACTTTGGAATATTAGACATTGTAGCAATGAAAATAAGTTTTTAAAAATATTGTTATGATTTAAATAATAAAGTAAAAAAATACTATATCTTTATGATATCATAATGAAATGAAACATTGGTCAAATAATTTCTAATAAATTGGGCACAATATAGTGTATAGTTTTAATTTACTTCACATCATCACCAACCTAGTGTCACTATGGTTATCACCCTATCATCACAACTATTCCTATAATAAGAATCAATATCAGCTGGTTACCAGCTATTATAGTCCCACAATATGACTATTTTAATGTGTGTGATCCACAAAATTAATTCCACTGATGCTGAAAATATGCTTTTATTAGTGTGAGTAATTACAATATGGGCAACCTCAAGGAGCAAAGCAATCACTGCCCCTTAGTCCTGGATATTATTCTTTTAAACTAAAATGCAAATAAAAAATACAGAGTCACCAAAAATCTCTTTTATCTTAAGTAAGAACAGGGGAAACACCACCTTTTTGCAACTAATGTTTTTTATGTCTGCAACAACCATTCTGTAAATCCCTGTCTTTGGTGAAAATTTACTCTGTGCTTTTGCTTCTATAGCTAAAAGGTGTTTAGGACCAAATTTTCAACTAAGAAGCAACTTCAGTCCCTGATGACTCAATGAAACTGTGGGAAAAATTAGGATGCTTTTCAAGGTATAAGAGCTGTGTTATTTTGGACTAATGTGTTATTTTGAAGATTATAAACTTTGTCACTACTAGGATAAAAAAAAAAGCTAATTCCAATAAAATAAAAAGTGGAAAAGCAGGTGCCGTGATATATATACAAAAAAAGTAAAAAACACCAAGAGCCCTATTTGCAATTAAAAAAGAAATAGTTAGAGGGTTATCAAGATCATTCAGAAGTGCATTCATATAAGGATCAGTGTTGCATAGAATAGTTCCAGTACAACCTAGGAGTGGTTAGCTGCACTCTTGGTAAACCCTGGCAGGATCTTATGCTCTCTGAAGGGGGATGCTGGTGCACAAAAAGAAGCCCTGTTGTTAACTTTCTTGATTGACTTGGCCTCATCACCAGTTCCTTGGAACAGAGAGGCACCTGTAATGGAAAGACTCCTACTCTTACAGGTAAAATAGCTACCAAGGGATGCTCTTTGTTTTGGTGGCACCTTCAGTTGTATTACTCTAAAAGAAGTTGCAACAACTAGTAAACTAACTGGTCATATAACCTGTCACGCATACCTCTGGATGTACTATTAGTGGCTGCAGAAGAGGACCTCATGTAAGCTCGAGTTCCCTTTCAATGGAAAGTAGCAGAGCCTTTTTTATGTCAGAAGGATATCTTTCTGAACTATTTCCTTCCCCAATTATGAGTGATGATTATCAGCTTCCTAAAGTGCTAACTTCTGCTGGAAATATCCATGGCAACCATCAACAGATATAGTTGCCTCTAAAAATAAAATTCTAGCAATATCAAATCTTGAGTGATCCCCTCCACACATGCTCATTTTAAAGAAGTATCAATGGTAAACAACATTGTTTTGTCAGGGAAGAAAGGATAAAAACAATGGAGGAAATAAATGACTATTAGCTTTCTTAGACTGAGTAAGAGTGAATTTGTATTTTTTCATTAAAGATATATAACCTGGGATAAGAAATTCTTTTATTTTTAATGTTTTACATTTAATCAATTCCTTTTGAATTTAAAGTAGGCTTTCTTTAAAAATGAGAAAATTCAATATCCAAATAATATATTTGGAGATGATTTCTCTAAACTCACTAAAACCTCACCCTTCAATAAAGAAGCAGCATTTAAGCTTAGAATGCTCTGAGAAGCAATTTAATTAATTTATTTTGGGATAGGATATGGGAATGGTATAAAATCAGTATGTTACTTAATTTACAAATAACCCAATTTACAAATAGTTTTTATTTAATTCTTCACCTTTTTCAGATTAAATGAAAATGTATATTTTAAAAAAAATTCCTTTTGGAACTAATATACTGCTCTTACCCATGATAATGTGTGCCATTGGTTAGGAGGAAGCTTTTTTCATATAAAATTTGAAAAATAAAAAGCTGCATAATAATTATTCCTCACTTATGTGTATAAAACTATACTTGGAAATGTGCTTTCACTTTCTCTCTCAGATCACTTAGTTTGATCATCCTAACATCCCACCAAAAAGGCTAGAAATATTAAGCTTTTTTATCCTACAAATAAGGACACTGGGGGAAAGCGAGTTTAAGTGACATGTGCAAGGGGACCCAGTTAGTCAATGGCAGAACCAAGACCCGAAGGCAGGCCTTTGAATCCCAATTGAGTGTGTTTCCTACAACTGTGTGTTCCTTCCCTTGTTAATGTTGTTGGCGGATGGAGGAGAGGGTGCTTCCTTTTAGTGACTTAGACGTTGGTGCTTTCATTCTAGACTATTCAAATAGCTCACAATATATTCAATATAATGTGAACTTTTCATATATTTTTCCCAACATGAACAAACTTGATCACTGTGATATCATCACTAAAAGAAGAAAATGGAGCAGAGAGAGAATCTGAGGGTTTTCATTGTACAATCAGTTAATGTGTTAAGAAAAAAAATTATAAAAAGCAGAAAATGATACCAGTTTAATAAATCAGGGTCACAGATTACTAGGATTTGTTTGCCAGAGGAATAATTTTCACTCCGTCAATACATCACTCAAGAGAAATAAAATCTGTGGGATAATACATTCGTTTGTAATTCCACAAAAAAATTATCATGCTTCCTAGAACATACCAATTTAATCTATGTCCTTTGGTATGTAGAATGAAAATGTCTTGATTTAAGTGTAAATTATGAAGATTTTTTTTTCAACCAAGGTCCCAACATTTTGTGGTGCAATATTCTTTCTTAGCTAAACCTGGCTTTATTTCTAGATAAATGTAATCCCATTTCTACTTAGTATTATCTTCATTCTACATTACTTCAGATTGTACAAATGTGCTTTTACAACATGAGTTCCAAAATTAGTGTGGTTTACCCTTGTAACATTTAAACACAGAGAAAACCATAATTTCTACATTTTGGGTTCTCTTTTTCCTATGACCACAACTACCTTACTTCTAGCCTTGGACACATATTGTAGGTGTATCCTATGTAACAATCTCAAAACAATACATTGTCTGAGAAGATAAAAAAATCTTTTGAAAACAGATTTATCACATCAGTTCTTTCCTTTCAACCAAGGACTATTTGCATAAAGGACTACTTTTGTCTGCATTAGAAACCATTTTTAATCTTTGAGCCTCTGCCTTTAGCTCTAGCTCAGCTCTGCTCAAAGATTTTCGCATCAAGTACTCAAACATTTTCTGTCTTTCTTGACAGCTGCAAGAAATCCGAGGTCTCAGAGCTCCTTTTCCTTTTGGCCTTCCACACATGAAACATTTCCAATTGAGTTTCTTTCTGTGTTTCACAACAACACACTCACAAGGCTTTACATATATTTTTGCCTGTTGTTCCTTCTCTCATGTTTACCCCTGAAAACATAGCTTAATACAATAGTATCCAACTATAGTCTTGATTTAAGATCATTTAGTGCAGTTTCTATAACCTGAGCAGACACATTTCTTCAATGGGTTTGAGTAGAATTGGCCAAAAGTTTGTGCCAGTTGACTATTCTTTTTCTGAGATCCACTTTGTCAAGCCAGACACAGGCTTCACCAATCAAGGTCTTTTTCATAAATTTCCCTCCGTTGGAGAAAAGTAAAACCTAGAAAAAAGAGCCTAAATTATATATACATGTGTATATTTTTCAACCTCTTTTAAGGACATTTTATCATCAAAGAAATCCCACAAACAATAACAGGATTCCCCACACTGGGGATTGAGGTGTGGTAGCAGCATACTTGTAAGTGAACTAATAACAAGAATGTCTTCAAAAGATTTGCATAGGAATTCACATCAGCATTTCCCATCAAATTTATCACATTTCCACAAACTGATGATCTTTCTTCCTCTCAGTTCCTTTTCTAGCTACTTAATCTCTGTAAATGAGACATTTGTTCACACAGACTGCAGAGTCTCCTTTAACTTTTTTATTCTCTCTCATTCTAATGTAAGTTAACTCTCTCTATTCAGTCTTTGCTTTGTAATAGCACTTGTATTTGTCTCTGAAGGCCTTTGTTTTAAGGGCTGGTACCATGGTCTTCTCTTCCCATATTTTTTTCATCTCTTTCCTTCCTTCTTCTTTCCCTTTCTTCCTTTTTTTAAAAAATAAGTTTTTACTGATTTTTAAGAGGAAGAGATAGACAGAAACATTGATGAGATGGAAGCATCAATGAAGAAGAAGATTGGGCCAGCTGCCTCTGCACACCCCCTACTGGGGATTGACCCAGCAACCCCAGCATATGGCCTGACCAGGAACTGAACCAGTTGTACATGGGTCCATGCTCAACCACTGAGCCACACCGACTGGGCTCCTCTTTTATTCTTAAAAAAATATATATTGTTTTTATTGATTTTCAGAGAGGAAGGGAGAGGGAGAGAAAGATAGAAACATTAATGATGAGAGCCTTCTACATGCCCCACACTGGGGATCGGGGCCACAACCCTGACCGGGAATCGAACCATGACCTCCTGGTTCATAGACTGATGCTCAACCACTGAGCCACTCTGGCTGGACCTCTTTTATTTTTTTATTTCTACTTGTACTGAAGACATACTATGTACAAGCATTGTATTAGGCTGTGGAACAAAGAACACTGAAAATCAAGACTTGCCCTAGAGAACCTGACTGTATACAAGCAATGACAGGGAAGTCTATAAATAATTTTACAAGACAGATTGGGATTGGCTGCTTAATAAGATAAGCAAAATGATGTATGAATAAGGAGTGTTGAATTATCTCTAGGCTCATCCGTAAAGGGCTGAGTTTACATGAAAAGATGTGGAGTTCTGTGATGGATGAAGAGAGATGGAGAAGAGCTTATTTAAGGGGAGTAAAAATATAAGCAAAGGATTGGAGGCTTAATCTGATTTGAAAAGATTCTGTTGTGACTGAAATATAGTGTGTGTGGGAAGGTATATAAGGAGATAAGATAAAATCAAATGAATCAGAACTCACCTTAGAGGACTCTGAATTCAGAGTCAGGATATTGGGGAGTGTTTGAGGGCCTTTACTGTAACCTAGCCATGTTTTAAAAAGATACATCAGCCATCAGTAGGATGAAATGAATTAAAAGGGTAAGACACTGATAGCAAGTAGGCCAGGTATAGTGTTGAAATAATTTGAATAACAAAGATGAGAACCCAAAGAGGATTAGTGGTATTGAGCATGGAAATAATTGTGTATAAAACAAATGACAGAATAAAGAAGACTTAGTAACTAATTGGATAGGTTGTCTGTGGAATCCTAAAGGGCCCCTAAGGGAAGACACCTCTAAGAATTAATCAACTTGTAAAATGCAACATAGTATAAGATAAGGTTATAAATATTGAATAACTGAATGGAAAATAAATACTGTATGAATAAATATGTTTCAATAGTAACTGTATAATGCACAATTACCTGAAGAGAATGTCCAGCAGGACTTAGGCTGAATCGAAAAGTTTCATTGAATGAAGGCTCTCGATCATGTCTACATACTCTTGTTTTTTTCTTGATCACCTTTTTTTGGGTAGAAATGTTCATCACATATATTTTCACATATAAATCTAAAAATAAGAATTCAGCTTGTTAAGTGTCCATTAATCATACGATGTCCTTTTGAAAGCATTATAATTGTACACTGAGTACTCTTTTATAACTTATACAAAGCCAGCAGATTGTGTTCAATTTGTTCCAGACAACATAAAAGGATTAAAAGGTAACATCAATTTCCTCAGCCATTTAAATTTGTTTCCCAGTTGTATAATAAATGAATCACCAAGTTTATGTGTTGAAAAAAAATCTCACTAAAAGCTAATAAAATATCAACTTATTCTATATAACAGAAATTTCTTATTTCACATTTTTTTCCTGACATATTTGGTGTGCAGCCCAACTTTTAGTTCATATTTTGCAAACTATTTAGGACATATTCCTAAAAATTTCCTATACATATTATATTGCTCATTTTCATAGAATCAGATACCTGGTAAATGATCGGGAGATTTAAATTTGTAGGTGATATTTCTGCATTGGAGAACTTCAACTATTAGTTGTTCACCATCTGTCTTCATTTCCCTCTTTAATGCAATCTTGATTTCTCCCATTACCTGAGTTTTAACTGTAAGAATTTAAAAAACCTGTTAATAAATATATACACAATTGGGGAAAAAGGAGACATATGTAAAAGTAAAACTTTAGAAAAAAAAAGAAATATATACATTTATTAAATGTTTAGTTGAAAAATTCACTCATAAAATCATTAATTGAGTGTTTGTCAATGGCTAAACACCTTATTACATCCTACAGATAAATAAATTATGGTCCTAGCCCTTAAAGAATTTAAGGTTTCATGGGAGATTGATAAATTATATACTCACAACAAAGTATATAAAGTATAATGATAAGCTAGTAATTAGAAAGTTATGGAGGTCATGCAAGTAGATAAATATTACTCAATTATAGATGTTTTTAAGCCAAACGAGGTGATAAATATTAACTATAGGAAGAAATAAATACAAAAAATGATAGAATTCTAGTATAATTAATAGGAATGAATGTCATATGAAATATGAGTTATTTGCCAATAATTGCTCATTATCAGACTTCTCAAGAACACTTGTTAACAAAATTAAATGTCATTGCGTGTTATTTCTGCTTCCTTTTTATTTCTTTTGTAAAATAAGTAGTGAACAAAAACACATAGTAATAAAAATGCACAAGGGAAAATACAATGAGTTATTTGAATAAATCCGAGCCTGGCCAGTGTGGTTCAGTGGTTCATCAACCTATGAACTGGGAGGTCACCGTTAGATTCCCTGTCAGGGCACATGCCCAGGTTGTGGGCTCAATCCCCAGTAGGGTACATGCAGGAGGCAGCCAATCAATGATTCTCTCTTATCATTGATGTTTCTCCCTCTCCCTTTCTCTCTAAAATCAATAAAAATGTATTTTAAAAATTAACAATAAATAAATGAATCCAATGTATTTCTTTTCAATGTTTATCTTGGATCTTTACATATTTTTAAGAAGTTAGGCAAGCTAGGTCATATTCTTTATTCATTTACCGTTTCCTCTATCAATTCATACATTTATTCACCAACAAATATTTTACTTCCCTCCCCATTCTGTGTTAAGCACCCTGTTAGGAAGAATTGATCCAATTGTGAGCCAAGCCATATATGCTTATTGATTTTATGGTTTTTCTGTCTATTGAAAAGAAATTCATTAATGAAATATGTAAATTGATAAATCTATAATTAAAAAGAAAGAAAGAGTTATGAAGTGCCAGAGCATGCATGGTTCAGAAGAGACTGAGTAAGTGCTGCTTGAGTTGAAACCAGAAGGATGAGGAAAAATTAACTAAGTTAAATGGATGGTTAAGAACATTCTAAAGAGAAGGAATACTGTGTTCACTAAGGGAACATCATGGGCCTACAAAACTGAATGTCCATGTTAGTATAACATTGTTAATTGATGCCATCTAAAGAATTTGGTTTTAACTTTTAGAACATTAGAAATTTATTGAAGGTATTTAAAAATAAATACAGATCATTTGTTTTTAGACATATTGGTTTTGGGACCTCTTCATACTCTTAAAAAAATGGAGGGTCATCAAAGAACTTTTGTTTGTGTGGAATATAGCTATCAATAACATAAATTTAAAATATCGAATTAAAATATAAAATTACATATTTAAATATTTATTGCTTTAGTAAATGACATAATACAGATATAATATTTAATGAAAAATACCATATTTTGAAATCTTGCCAGGAAAAGAATGATTAATTGACAAAACCTTGGGAATTATCACTAAATCCCCATCACAGAGAAGTGGATGAGCGCTGAGAGTAGGCAGCCCCAGAAAGGTCACACTAAAACCCTTGAGAGCAGCAGTCTTGACTCATCACTAGGAAGACCTGTGGATTTCAGTGGAATCAGGAAAAACAACTAAGCTCCAGTATAAAGTAGAGAAAAAAATTCAAAGCTAAGAGTATCTTTTCATTGGAAAAAGACATACCACAACTTGCAGTGAACGCTGGCAATAAATAAATAAATAAATAAATAAATAAATAAATAACATTATATCTTAAAAAAGAAAGTAAAACTTAGTCATCCAGGGTGCAAGTCTATCTATGAAACAGCAATATTTCTTTTCTCCAAAGTCATAGAAAAGCAAATAGAACTACTGCCCCATCTTTCAAAGCCTACATGGAATAGGGGAAGAAAAAAAGAATTCTGACATGGTAAGGAGGGGAGTCAGAAAAACTCCCACTATTTAGAGCCAATAGAGGTTGTGGACAGAATTGATCACATCAATGAGAATGAAGAAATGAAACAGCAGGACAAGTTTTTCTGAGAGAAATTCACTTTTATAGGTTATATTCCCTTTTTATAGGCCTTAAAACTCCAACACATATGTAATTTATTGTTGTTTTCTACTTTCTTACTTGGGTAGGAAGGTGGAATTAAAAACTTGCTAATTGAAGTTCTCAAGTCGTCACATTGCCTGCTTTTTCCTGGATGGTTAAATATATATGCTTCAGGGTGTGATACTTGTGAAGTTCTTGATAAGTTTCTCCTACTTGAAAAAATGTTCCAAATTGTTCTTTAATGTTTCTGCTAAAGGATGAAAGGGACATGCCTACTGAGGAGGTCTCACAGGACAAATGTATTCATTGTGAGTCATCACTACCAATCATGTCTGACCTTTTTCATAGTATCTGAATGCCTTTTCATTAGAAACAGGTACATAGATAGTGACAAAAACGTCTTTGTCCACTGTGTCCACAAGGGTTCAGAAAAAATAAATTCAAGAGAATAGAAAATAACTTCTATTTAAAATATAATATTTCTCTGAAATAACAGAAGAATAAATCTGTGGATCAAAGGAGCATCTTATATTCCTGGAAATATTGGTAAGCTGAAACACTGATCTATCCCATTTAAACTACCAATAATAGAGAAAACATGTTTAAAGGGTTCAAGGAAAGAAATAAGTTCCCTGAAAGAGCACATTGGGGAAAAGAAACAGAAAGCCTTTCTAAAATATTTAAAAGACCACAGCAGAGACTATAGTAATGGAGGGAGGGAGGGAGGGAGGGAAGGAGGGAGGAAGGAAAGAAGGAAGGAAGGAAGGAAGGAAGGAAGGAAGGAAGGAAGGAAGAAAGGAAGGAAGGAAGGAAGGAAGGAAGGAAGGAAAGAAAGGAGGAAAGAAGGAAAGAAGGGGGAAGGGAAGGGAGGAAAATCTGAAGAAGAAATCTAATGGAAGGTAGTGTAAGAGTGCTGATTTCCTTTAAGAAGAGAATTAATCAATAAAATTCAAATTTGAAATATGGTATTAAAATCATAATAATTGCTCAATCTTTTCAATACTAATTCTTAAATCAAAAATATTTTAGTTTCTTAAACTTAGTGAGATATTTGGTAAAGTAATATGGCTAAAATACAGATTGGGCAAAAGAAGGCTTACAGTTGTGAGTACTCAGAATTTTTATTCTTGTACTATTATCCATATGAACAACTATAAACCTACTTTTACCCACCCCTGTATTTATTGAAATTAAACTATTCCCTTGTTTTTTACTGTGATAATATTCTCTTCATTAAATTAAAAAATATAATTATTTTGACAAAGCATGTATAATTTAATTCCATGTTAACAAAATTGTGTCTATGTCTTTAGCTAGTTAAAATGCTCCAACTAAGTATAATTGTAAAATTGGCCTATCTTTATTTTCCACAGCCTTCTTTTTCATACTCTCAGGCATTGCATTCTCCATTAAGGTATGCAGTGCTCTCTCCACTTTTTGTTTTCTCAGAAAAAAAGTTTACTTATATTTTACCTTTGGAAAATGTGTGTATGTCATATCTACATGCACACATTTATACACATACTTATATCTATATTTTCATATATCTAATTTATATTTGTAGAAAATAATATTTTAAAAAACATTACAATTAAGAAAACATAATCAGATTTCACAACAAAAAATAAGGTTGCTATAAGCCCCATATTAGACAAGAAAACAGTAGCTTGGGTGTTCTAAGTAACTTGCCAAATTGTTTAGTGGCCCAGTTAGGGCTCTATTCTCTTATGAACACTTTACATATTTTTTATGAATACGATTTTTAAAATATTGACTAATTTATGTAGATATTCATTTAAGGATATTTATTAAAATGTTATCAGAATAAAATTATTTTTAGGGGCTATTTTCAAACTTTATTTTAGCCACAAATAGGACCTTAAAAGCAGAGAAGGCATAGCAAGCAGTTCTTTTAGGTGTTTAAACAATAGCTAGCAGTTATTGTCTACATATACACATTAGGTCACTTATGCGGGTTATTTATATTAAACAACAAAACAGCAATAAATACTTTCTTAAATATTCATAATTATATGAGATTTTATATGGAATTGACTTTAACATGCAAAGTGATTTAAAATAAGTGACTATTGATTAATAAGTATTTCTTTTTATTTACATTATTGGTATCTGTAACACTTAACTGAACATAGTATAAATTGAGGTTTATTCTCTCTCAGAATTCTAAGAATTCTCTTGCAACCTGAGAAGCTTTAGTCAGTGCAAGACAATTTTAGGCAAAAAATCTCTTTAGAGGCAGTGTTTAATGAACTGGAAATGACTAAAATGTGAAAAAGAAGGGAAAAAATAGTATTTTGTAAAAGGAATGTCTGTGTAAGGAAAAAAGCAACAGAGTGAATAAAATTCTCACTAACACTTAGATTCTTTGCATTTACAAATAAATACTTCCTTCAATGACACAAGTCACTGTTGCTAGCTAACAAGTCTGATTTGGTGTTGGATAAGATGTATATTTAGCCCTGATAGTCTATCACCTCATAAATTTTTATCTACCTTCTACCACTCATTTCACATCTAAGAAAAGCCTGATAGGGAATTAAGATGGATTTTTAAAACAGGGTATTCTGGCTTCTAGCTTTGTGAGATGGCATACCAGTCTTAAATATATCTGCTTTGTATTTTCTCATCTTATAAAGTGAAAATATATAATAAGATTATTTATAGACTATTCATGATATCTCTTTCAGCCTTAGGGTTTAATAAATTTTTGGACATATTGTGATATTACCTGAATATTACTTAGTCCTGGCCCTGTACTAAACATGTTATGTTTTAAATAATTGTTGTTTACTCAAAGTTTTAAACCCAGTCATTACAGAAAGTCTTATTAATGTCCTAATACCTGCCAATAGTCAAAGTAGTGATGCATATTTCCTTATGTATAATTGCATTTCCCTTCCTTTCAATTGTTTCTGTTCTATCAGTTTCAGATCTAAACAATAAATTTTTTACATGCTAGCATAATAAAAGTAAATTGTTAGCATAGTGCCTGAATTAGTGATTATTCAATAAGCATAAATTCTTTTTATTTCTCAACACTTGATGCAATGGAAAATAAACTTTTACACCTAACAAGCATATCTAAACTATTAGGTCAATTGTTCAATATATTCAAGTAACAAACAAGCAAAATGTCTTGAAATATTCAGGCAAGTCAATATTTAAAATTGAAATTTCCAAATAAAATTTATATTTCCACTTGCTGAGCCTGTTACAGAGAGGAAGTCAGCTTGCTATAATTTGTTCTATTCACTAATCCTTCTCTATAATTTTAAAGCGGGCATATTAACCCTGCCCTAGAATCTATAATAATTTTACTTTCCATGCTGAAATTATCTCTTTCTTCCAAAAATCCCAAGTAATACTCAGTAATTTGACTGTGATACTTAATAATTATCTGTAATTGCTACTTTCCTTTTCTTTATGCCATGCACTTGAGTAGCAAGGAAAGCTACTAGATCTTTTAATAAGTCTGGTAATCTTGTTTGTATTGAATTTCATCTCCTGGCATAGCACTGTTTTTCAGAGGCTGTATGAAAGCCACTTATATGTGTTAACTTAATCCTCAGAAACATGTTCTCTGGATGAAGGTTCTTACCTATTCAGAACATTTAATGTGCAGGACTAAATAAAAGGTGTGAAGAAATATAGTTTCTGAAGGTTTATCCTAGTAATGAGATAAACATTAGTTTGAAGGGGGAAGCAATAATGGAACTAATCTATTTCATTTTATAGTGTAGTAAATTGTATCTACAGAGAGCTCTTACTCTCACTGTAAGATCTCATGAAGTTGACACTGGATAAATCAGCTTGCTCTGCCAATGAAAATGACCCCAGGCAGCTAGCTCCTTTATACTTTCTACCTCTGTATCCCACGGATGACTAAAGTGTTTGGATCCAGCACTTTTACTAACACATACTATCTTAACTAATAATAGACAAACATGGTAATTGACCGTACCTTCGCTACGCCTCCCATTGGCTAATCAGCATGATATGCAAATTAACTGCCAACAAAGATGGTGGCTAATTTGCATACTGCAGGCAGGGAGGGACAGCCCGAACCACCAGCCCGCCACCATCCAGGGCAGGCCGGCCACCCGGGAAGGCACGCCCACCCCAGAAGCCCCAGCAGCTGGCCTGCCTTGCTGCCTTGCTGCCCCGGGACCCGATTGGTGGGTCCTGGGGCGGCAAGGCACGCCCACCCCAGAAGCCCCAGCAGCCGCCTGATATGGTAGTAACTCTATCAGTAAGCACTCTGAAAGTCAGTGGCATAAATGCACCAATTAAAAGACAGATTATGAGGGTGAATCAAAAACAAAACCCACTTTAAATATTAAGACACATATAGATTAAAAGTAAATGAATTAAGCTGCAGCCTGTTTTGCTCAGTGGATAGAGCATTACCCCGTGGACTGAAGGGTCCCAGGTTTGATTCCAGTCAAGGACATGTACCTCAGTTGCTGGCTTGATCCTCAGTCCCTATCAAAGCATGTGCAGGAGGCAACCAATCAATGTGTCTCTCCCTTTCCCTTCACTCTCTCTAAAATTCAATGGAAAAATATCCTTGGATGAAGATTAACAAAAACAAAGTAAATGTATTAAGTAACATTAAAGAAATTATAAGAAAAATATATTCCAAATATTGTTAGTTGTATAATGGTTATGTTTAAATCATTAACACCTAAAATTGGGTGAAGGGTACATATAATATGCTGTAGTATTTTATAGTTTTTTTTTTACATGTATGAGATTATTTCAAATTAAAATATTAAAAAATTAAAAATTAATAAAATAGTAATTGAAATGTATCTGCATTACATGAAAAATCTCCTAATTGCTTCTAGCATAATTTATTAAATTGTGCTAAAATTTACAAGGGTTCAATTAAAAAATATCTTAATTCTAAATGATATAATAGAAAATATAGAAGTTAAATGACTTGCCCTAAGAGCAGAAAGTTCCAGTGGGTGCAGAGCACCCTACATCCAGAAGGGAGAGTTGGATCATTTTAACAACGTAAATGCCTGCTGATCCTTATCTAGAGAAGAATGCCTACACTTTTTTTCTATCTTATTTTGGAATTATCATCCTTCTGTTTATCTAGATACAAGCCTCAGAACCTTTTCATCTTCTCCTTTATTCCCAGATTCCAAGATTCCTCCATTCTACTTTGGCAATCTTCAAAACATTCATTTTCTTTGAAAAT
>NW_005871099.1:2923463-2945025 GCF_000147115.1 Myotis lucifugus | reverse complement strand
TAGGGATTGGGCCTGCCCTCTGCCACCTGGGAGCAGGCCTAAGCCAGGAGGTCATTATCTCCTGAGTGGTCCCAGACTGCGAGAGGGCACAGGATGGGCTGAGGGACCCCCTCTCCCCCCGAGTGCACAAATTTTTGTGCACCGGGCCTCTAGTATTTTAAATAAATATCCAACCCATTTTCTACACTGCCCCAATGCTCTTCTTAAAGTTTTGAATATTTTACTATCTGGTTCAACTATCAATTGATGGATGTGCAAAGAAAGCTACCTTTTATTTAGCATGACCTACATATGTGTATCTTTATAGTTGATTCCCTTATTTCACATTTAATTACTCAGGCAAAGAAAAATCTTGTTTTCCCAAAACATGTCTGTGCTTTTTTAATCCTGTGCTTTTTCTTATTCTTTCTCAGCATGATATCTATATCTAAAAATTTATTGATCTTGCCCTAACTGGTTTGGCTCAGTGGATGGAGAGACTGAAGGGTCCCAGGTTCAATTCTGGTCAAGGGTATGTACCTTGGTTGTGGGCACATCCTCAGTAGCGGGGTGTGCAGGAGGCAGCTGATTGATGTTTCTCTCTCATTGATGTTTCTAACTCTCTATCCTTCTCCCTTCCTCTCTGTAAAAAAATCAATAAAATATATTAAAAAAATAAAAATAAAATTTTTTTAAAAAAGAAAGAAAATATATAATAGTGCAGTTATAAGCACTTATCTGAAAATAAAAAATTTAAAGAAGTGAATTTAAAGAAGGGATTAGCCAAAGAAAATATATGCACAACCCATGGACACAGACAACAGTATGGTGATGGCCAGAGAGAAGTGGGGGGCAAGAGCTGGGTAGAGGGGGCAAAGGGGGGGAAATAGGGACATCCTATATCCTATCTAATAAAAGAGAAACATGGTAATTAGCCGTACATCCACTACCCTTCCCATTGCTAATCAGTGAGATATGCAAATTAACTGCCAGCCAAGATGGCGGCCGGCAGCCAGGCAGCTTGAAACTAACAGGGAGGCTTGCTTGCTCTAGTGACTGCGGACTCCAACGTTCCCCGCCTGACTTGTCGGCCTCTCAGCTGCAACTCTAAGCAACTATGTTGCAAATATAGAAGCTAAACAAAACCCCAGAAACCTGTGTTAGTCAGCCGGGCTTCAGCCAGCCAGACCGCAACATTGTATCAAATACAGAAGGTAAACAAAGGCCAGAAACCTGCTTTCAGCAGCCAAGCCTCAGAGCTAAAGCTGGCCCAGAATAAAAAAGAAAAAAAGAAAAAAGATAAAAAGGAGTGGTTGGGAGCTTCAGTCACCCGCCAGCCTGAAAACGGCCCTCAGCCCCTCAGCCAGACTGGCCAGGCACCCCAGTGGGGACCCCCACCCTGATCCAGGACACCCTTCAGGGCAAACTAGCCGGCCCCCACCCATGCACCAGGCCTCTATTCTGTATAGTAAAAGGGTAATATGCCTCCCGGCACCGGGATCAGCATGACAGGGGGCAGCGACAAAGCCCCCTGATCGTCCTGCAGCTCTGTGTGTGACAGGGGGTGGGGCCACAACCTCCCTATCCGCCCTGCTCTGTTCGTGACAGGGGAAGGCGCCCCAACCCCCTGATCAGCCCTGCTCTGTGCCTGATAGGGGGGAGCTCCCCAACCCCATGATCGCCCTGCGTCTCTGTGTGACAGGGTGCAGCACCCTAACCCCCTGATCGGCCCTGCTCTGTGTGTGACAGGGTGCGGTGCCCCAACTCCCCCCCCCCCCACGGGCCCTGCTCTGTGTGTGACGGGGTAGAGCCATAACCTCCCCATCGGCCCTGACCTGAGTGTGACAGTGGCGGCGCCCCAACCCCCTGATCCGCCCTGCACTGTGTGTGACAGGGGGCGGTGCCCCAACTCCCCTATCGGCCCTACTCTGTGAGTGACAGGGGGGAGCTCCTCAACCCCCTGATGGGCCCTGCTCTGTGCATGACAGGGGGGAGCTCCCCAACCCCCTGATCAACCCTGCTCTGTGCGTGACAGGGGGGAGCTCCTCAACCCCCTGATGGGCCCTGCTCTGTGCGTGATAGGGGGTGGTGCCGCAACTTCCCTATCGACCCTGCCTTGAGTGTGACAGGGGGTGGTGCCCCAACCCCCCAATCGGCTGTACCCTGAGCGTGACTAGGGGTGGCATCACAACCTCCCGATCCGCCCTGTTCTGTGCATGACAGGGGGCAGCGCCCCAACTCCCCAGTCGGCCCTGCTCTGAGCCCGACCAGGGGCTGCACCTAGGGATTGGGCCTGCCCTCTGCCACCCGGGAGCAGGCCTAAGCCAGCAGGTCGTTATCTCCCGAGGGGGTCCCAGACTGCGAGAGGGCACAGGATGGGCTGAGGGATCTCCTCTCCCCCCTGAGTGCACAAATTTTTGTGCACCGGGACTCTAGTTTTAAATAAATATCCAACCCATTTTCTACACTGCCCCAATACTCTTCTTAAAGTTTTGAATATTTTACTATCTGGTTCAACTATCAATTGATGGGTGTGCAAAGAAAGCTACCTTTTATTTAGCATGACCTACACATGTGTATCTGGATAGTTGATTCCCTTATTTCACATTTAATTACTCAGGCAAAGAAAAATCTTGTTTTTCCCAAAACATGTCTGTGCTTTTTTAATCCTGTGCTTTTTCTTATTCTTTCTCAGCATGATATCTATATCTAAAAATTTATTGATCTTGCCCTAACTGGTTTGGCTCAGTGGATGGAGAGACTGAAGGGTCCCGGGTTCAATTCTGGTCAAGGGTATGTACCTTGGTTGTGGGCACATCCTCAGTAGGGGGGTGTGCAGGAGGCAGCTGATTGATGTTTCTCTCTCATTGATGTTTCTAACTCTCTATCCTTCTCCCTTCCTCTCTGTAAAAAAATCAATAAAATATATTTTTAAAAAATAAAAATAAATAAAAATTTTTTAAAAAAGAAAGAAAATATATAATAGTGCAGTTATAAGCACTTATCTGAAAATAAAAAAATTTAAAGAAGTGAATTTAAAGAAGGGATTAGCCAAAGAAAATATATGCACAACCCATGGACACAGACAACAGTATGGTGATGGCCAGAGAGAAATGGGGGGCAAGAGCTGGGTAGAGGGGGCAAAGGGGAGGAAATAGGGACATCCTATATAATGATAATAAAAGGCTAATATGCACATTGACTGAATGGCAGAATGACTAGTTGCTATGATGTGCACTGGCCACCAGGGGGCAGACGCTCAATGCAGGAGCTGCCCCTTGGTGGTCAGTGCACTTCCATATGGGGAGTGCCACTCAGCCAGAAGCTGGCTCATGGCTGGCCAGCGCAGTGGTGGTGGCAGGAGCCTCTCCCACCTCCGTGGCAGCACTAAAAATGTCCAACTAACGGTTTAGACCTGATCCCTTGGGGGCCTAAGCCTTTAGTTGGACATCCCCCAAGGCTCCCTGGCTGCCAGAAGGATGTCTGACTGCAAGCTTAGGCCTGATCCCCCGGGAAATGGGCCTAAGTCAACAGGTGGACATCCCCCAAGGGTCCTGGACTGTGAATGGGCACAGGCCGGGCTGAGGGAGCCCCCCCCACGAGTGGACACATTTTTGTGCACCGGGCCTCTAGTTTATTAATAAAGAGTTAAAAGAGATTTCCTAAGATAGGATTTGTTAAGTGCTTTGTGGTCAGATATAATTTCTTTCCAGTACAATTCAATGAATTTGGTTTTCAAGAGATAAATGAATCTTCAACTCAAATATATTTCAAGAAATCTAAATTTCAGTTCTCTCAGAGTTTAAGTATACACTCATCTGTAACCAAGTGACAAGGAGAAAATTCTGAGCTGTCCTAAATTAAATTGCAGCAGACTGGAGTGGGGAAGGAAGAGACAAGAGAGTTTAATCAGTTAACAACTGCAGGGCGAAACCAACAAAGGACTGCTTACATTCCTGAGTGCATGTTGAAACTTTGGGTTAACTTCCAAGTTTATCTAGAAATTAATTTCTATGATTATCTAGAGAGACTAGCCTACCACCAGACATCACCTCATCTGTCTTATAGACTTGAACTTTCTGGACTGTTGGCCACACCGATGCAAAAGAGCAAACACTTTTTCATTATGGACTCTGCACCTATCCAGAGCTAGCCCAGCTTCACCTTCTCCCGCTCCTTTTGTCTATGGCCAATGTCAATTCTTTCAAAACAACTTATATTTTTCTTCCCCAAACTCATTGAATGAAAGAGCCCATTAGCCCCAGGATGGAAGAAAGGCTTATCTTTTCCATCCAGCCCTGCTGCTAGGCTCAGACTGAATGCCCAATCTGGCCTTTTTTCTGTCTAGCAGCGACTCAATAAACCCTTTCTGAAAATAAAAAATAACCTTGAAGGTTATTTTTCAACACAAGTGAACAGTGTTGTGATATTCTGCATGATGAATGCCAATTAAATAATATTAAAATTAACACAAGTTTCTGTCATTATCTCATTTTTTCCTCAAACATGTGAAATACAGGTATTTTAATTTCACTTTCAAGAAAGGAGACTAAATTTTAAGCTGGCTAATTTTCTGTAAGTCACATAGCTAGATTAGATATTTCTAACAAGACAACCTGAAGGTTATTGTCAAAATTGTGACAATGTCTTTATTATCTAATAGTAATTGTATGCCAAATTCAGGTACATGCTTCTGAGCTTACGTGTGTTGAGGTGGGGCACTTGGGATTTAGGGGGGTCTCTCAGGATTTGTGGGAAAGTTGTCCTGAAAAGACCAGGTACAATTGAGAGAGAGAGAGAGAGAGAGAGAGAGAGAGAGAGAGAGAGAGAGAGAATGCTCACCCATTTTTTTCCCAAAGCATTAATTTATGAACATATACTTCTTGACTTGTTACATGTAGGGAGTTATGATTTACTTAAGGGTAATAATAATGCATTCAATTTATTGAATTCCTCTTGTGTTCCAGACACCTTAGGGATTATACTCTACAGCCTGAAAGTGCAAGAGCCGTGCCTATTCACCCTTGCCTGTTTATCTCATTGAAAAGATACCTAGTATATATTAGATGGTCAATGAATGAATTTGTAAAATTTTCTAATCTTTACAGAAAATTTATAAGGTATCTATCATTTCTGTCTAGTTCTTAAGGAAGTGATTTTTAGCAAATCTGATCGAAAAGCCCATACTCTTCCTACTAAACTAAGCGGAGGCCACCAAAGTGAGATATTTTTGGATTTCCCCCCAAACCTATAGTTTCACCTAAAATAAATGCTTGTATGTCACTTCATTAATTTCATTCTGCTGACATATATATCCAAGCCTCTATTATTCAAAGCTATGCCGTTACATCTGAATACTGTTCATGTCCCAGGGCTGAGTGGGGCTGAGGGAGGAGGCATTTTGTTATGATTTCATTACAATTTTTTTTTCCAGGGGAGAAGAGTTCTGTAAGCTTTTCATTAAGCCAGTATTTGAAATAACCCAGATTCAAGGAGATAGCTTATACAATAAGGCAGGCATTCTGGCTTAATATGATTTAAGAGTTCTGCGAAAGTAGGGCAAGCCTGCACAATCTCTCCGTATTCTGTTCTATAAAGAAATCATTTCTCTCTGAGACAAAGCCAGAAAGAACATAATTTTAGTAGGAATAAATAGATTTTTCTGATTGATCTTCTTCAATGTTTTGGGCAGTTTTTGTCCTTTTGGTACATGCTTCTTAGCATTCATTTTACGGTGTCTGAAAATAACCAGAGTTCTTTTAAAAATTTTAATTGAAAGCCTCCTATTGTTCAAGACAAAAATACAAGCAGAAAACAAACAAAAAACTTACGCCATCAGAAGAATTACTAAAAACCTAAGTGGAGCCCTCTGGCTCAATGGGTAGAGTTTCAGCCTGTGGAATAAAGGGTTTAATTACGGTCAATTACGGTCAAGGACACATGCACAGTTGGGGGTGAGCAGGAGGCAGCCGATCAATGATTCTCTCTCATCATTGATTTTTCTATCTCTCTTCTATCTCTCTTCCCTTTTCCTTTCTTCTTTGAAATCAATATATTAAAGAGAGAGAGAGAGAGAGAGAGAGAACCTAAGTGAAATTCACATTTACAATGTTTGGAGTTTTGAAATAACTGACAAAAGCCTCAGGAAAACAGATCCCAGGATGTGAAGAAGGAGAGCCTGTCATATAAAACAAGAGCTCATGAAATACTTTTCCAGAGAAGTGTTAAGCTTAAGAAGTCAAGACTGGCTTCCGGAGTCCACAAGGCCTTGGCTAGGGTTCCCATCTAAGTTGCAGAACAAAACAGATCAAGTTGCCCTGACCTTCTAAAAGCAAGCAGATTACCCACCTGGGGGTACAGGGAAGTGGGGTCTACATATATATATTTTTTGAATACAGAGAAACAATAGCATTACCATGTAATGAACTTGAAAAATAAAACCAGATAACAGTATAATAGGAGCTCCTTGAGGAACAATTGTTTGTAAGAGTGAGACTACCAATTAATGAGAGAACAACCTCAAGCTTCTTACAGGAGTGGACGGTGACCAGGCAGCCAAATAACCTCTGAAGGAATGAACCTGTGATTACTTACCTTTGGCATTACCTGAGGGTTAATTAGATTATGGAAATCAAATGTTTCCATTGGCCCATTACATCATTTCTTTTTCTTGGTTCTTAGATTAACTTTGCCACTCTTAAAATACAGTGATTTTTTTTTTTAAATTTTGTTAATCCTCACCCCAGAATATTTTCTCCATTGCTTTTTTGGAGAGAGTGGAAGGGAGAGGGAAGAGGCAGACAAACATCGATGTGAGAGAGACACTGCAATTGGTTGCCTCCTGCATGCGGGCTGAGATTTGAGGCTGAAACCAAGGGACCCGCGCCTGACTGGAATCAAACCCAGGGCCCTTCAGTCTGCAGGAGGACGCTCTATCCACTGAGGCAAATTGGCTAGTGCAACATACAGTGATTTCAATCCTACTTTCAATTTTAACTGATTCTTTGTTTTTTCACTTTCTACTAAAGCAAAATCTAGTAATATTCTACTGATCCATTCTATAAAACGCTTCCTCAGGCCCCAGGTATCATTTTACTTCCAATGCCCTTAACTGCCATGCAAAATAAAAGAACGAACTAGAATTCCACCTCAACTGTTTATTTTCAATTCCCTGACGCTAGACATTCTCTGTTGCCTCTTCAGTTCTCCTCTTACCTTGCTTTGCCCCAAGAAGAAAAAACACTTGAACTTCACCCCCTGGGCTGCCTTTACCCTGAGACTTCGGTGAGGTTGTAGCAGTGAAGAGCCAGCAGGAGATGTGCGGGTAGGAAGAGAGAGGCTGGGATATTTATTGCCTTCTCTCCCCCCACCCTCTTTTGCTGGCTTGTTTGCAGTGGCTGTGCCTTGCTACGAAGTCAAATGTCCTGTAACATGGCTGGAGCTCTTGATGGGTTCTGACAACAGCCTCCCTTCTCATGCTTCATTAGGCCCAGGTGGAAATGTGGCTAGTCCTCTTATACTTCACCTCTCCTTGTTAGTTCCTTTCACCTGTGTAAATGGTCCTTTTATGAAATTCTACTAACTACCCCATTTGAATGTGTCAACTGCTTCCTGCTAGAACCTCATGAAACATCAGCTATTGCATATAAAGTTAGACAATCATTCAGGGTTTTGTTTTGTTTTGTTTCTCCTTATAGGGAGAAAGGGTCCCTTCTAATTTGTGGTGCCACTTTTAGTTCCCATTAGTCCTGGATCTATCTCTACACTTTGCACTCTATGCCATTGTTCCCTTCATCTTGCTCACATTCCTAACTCTTTTTATCATTTTGTCTTAATATCTCACAGGTTGATTGCACCCCCATATCAGTCAGGATAGATTATATTCTGCTGCAGTAACAAATATTACCAAAATATAGGGTGTCCCAAAAAATGTATACACATACTTTGAATAACTATAAAGGCAGTGTTTATTAAAATACATTTAATTTTCAAAATTGAGCTATCAGCTGTTAATGTGTATATATATTTTTGGGGGGATACCCTGTATTAATGATTTAAAATGGAAAGATTTAATACTCTCTCACTGTGAAAGTTGGCAGGGTCTCTGCTTTTTACAGTGACAACATCTTAGGTTGATGGGACAGTCACTTATCTTCTCCTTTGTGACTGCCATGCCCAAAGGAAAAGAGAACTCTACAAATCCCACTCCATTAATCAAATGCTCAGTCCAGAAATGGCACACATCATGCCTCGTGGGCTACAATTGGTCAAAGGGCCCACTGTATCAGAGAGAGCCGAATGGTCTTGGAGTCAGAGAAATGAAAATAACCAGTGTTTGAGGAACACTAATGAGCACCAAAGTTTTCTTTGCTCCTCTTTTTCAAAGTTGACTTGGATGTTGGAGGTTCTTTATTTAGAGTAAGTATAATGAGTTCCTCAAAAATACCCAGTTGGTAATTTAACTAGAATTTTATTAGATTTATATTTTGTTGTTCCACTAGAAAGCATGGAGTGATTCTATACTTATTAGGATCTTTTTTATGCCCTTTAATTGAGTCCTTTTTTTCCTTCTTTTTAAATTTTATTTTATTGTTTAAAGTATTACAAATAGTAGTACATTTCTCCTTTTCCCCCCTTTAATAGAGTCTTAAAGTTGCTTTAAATGAAGCTTAGAAGTTACTGTAGATACCTTGATTATTTTATAAGTTAACTCCAAGATACTATTTCCATTTAATTCATTCTTTTTACTGCACTTTAAAAATTCTTTTCCTTCTGCATTCTTAAGAAATGCTTTCAACTATAAGAACAAAATAGTTTACTTATAATAACTAAATAAATAGGGATTTATTTTTCTAATATAACGAGAATCCTACAGGTATAGGATTGCCTTTTCAGTGATGAGTTAGAAACCAGGTAATTTTTCTCTGTTACATTCTTTTTGTCTAATAGTTGCAAGATGAATGCTGCTTATCCAGGCATCACATCTACCTTCAGACTCAATAATATGGGTTAGGGACAAAAGGTTTTTACATCCCAGAGTTCTTGGGAAAATTAAATGAGCTAACACAGTGCCCAGAATAGTTAAGCTCTCAATAGGTATGTTATTAACAGTTCTTCTGTATAATAAGGGAAATTTTCCTTATCCAATTTCTATAAACCCCACTTCATTCTGAACCCCAGGTCCAGGCAATATAATATACCACATCCCTCTGCCACATTAATGACTCCATTCACTCACTGGTTTGTGTGAACAGTGTATCCTGGAATTGGGATGTGCACATCCTACTTGTCCATACATGGGTGGCACTGACCTCAGGATTCCAAGTAAATGACTTACTCAATATTATTAACGTTCTTGATATTTGAGTAAATGACACACTTCATATTATTAGTATTCTTGATAAATACAAAATATAGTTGTCATTCTTAATTTTGTAGTTTAGGAATCAGAGACTTTGAGAATTTGAGTAAGTGGCATATATATATATATATATATATATATATATGTTGTTGAATGAGATCATTGTGGTGATTATAGATTTCCATTACTTCAACATAAACTGTTATGCTTAAAAAAAATCCCACAACATTCCCAGTAAGCTACTGAATCGAATCTTATTCTCGGCCCTACCCTCTCCTCTGTCTCCTTAGTTAACATTATTGGTGATGGGCTTTCACACACTCAATTATTTGAAAACATCTGGGAGTAGAGCTTAGCATATTTCTGGAATAGTAGAGATTTATTTGTTCTGGCCCATTGAAAATGGAAATTAAGGGATTAAATTCAAGCATCCAAACGTACTTAAGAAAAGAAATGACTTATTAGGGCTACTTGTTTTTAAATGAATGCAACCAGGCAAATTAAGCCTCACACAAAGTTGTGATTTTGATGCCTGATGCTAACGCTTGTGAACACCTGGTTTACAAGAATAAATGGGTCCAGCCAGTCACTATATGTTATATATATGAATGCCCATTAGCAAATAAAACACTATAAAATACACCTAATAATAAAGGGCCATATCATCTGTCTTGAGGGTATTAGAGGTTTTTAATGTAAATTGGGAAAACATAATTGGAAAGTCTAATTCATGTGATTTAAATGTTTAAGAGAAAAGGTCTTGTATAGCTCTCCCAACAAGTGCATGATATTTTATCAATTTTGATTAATTTCACTCCTTTGGATGGGATCCAAATGTCCCTATCTTAAATTCACTTCTAATTTAATAATAGTTACAATTTAAAGGATGTTAATCATGTGCCAAACATAGAGATTATTTGAACTTCACACTTTGAACTTAAATTACAGAATTTCAACATTTCATTAGTAGAGATAGTCCACAAGAGTATTAATATCTTCTACTACATCTTGGGTCAGAACCCCAGAACCTTCAATTGATCTCACATTCTGGCTCCCTTAATAAATCTTATACTGGGATTAAAATATATGAGTCACTGCTATAGAGAAGATGAAACATTATTAGACAAAATGATTAAGTAGATATATATATATTTTTTAAAAATCAGAACACCAAATAAGTAGACATGCTCAATAAGTAGAATAAGAACATGACTATTTAGCATTATAAATTTTTCATTAAGATGTTCAACATAAAATTTCAGCCCCATACAATATAACTTTTTGGATTCTGTATATTATAATTCTAAAACAAAAATAAACATTTATGAA
Source organism: Myotis lucifugus (assembly GCF_000147115.1). Taxonomy (NCBI): domain Eukaryota; kingdom Metazoa; phylum Chordata; class Mammalia; order Chiroptera; family Vespertilionidae; genus Myotis; species Myotis lucifugus. The sequence goes on along the minus strand of NW_005871099.1, from coordinate 2,934,356 downwards.
AACAAATTGTAGAAAGGTGATTACTTCAAATCTATGATATACTTTTGATTTAAAGTATGCTGTCCTAGAGCATATCTAGGACAGCATATCTAGATCAATTTCCCTTCTAGTAAACCAAGGTGTTCATAAAACAAAGCACTTAAATGGTTAACATGAAAGATTCAAGATGAAAAGGAACATTGCAAGATCTACAATTTCAAGAAAATTGTATTAATCCACAAAGAGACAGTGTACCATTATAAAGAACTAAAAGGAGGAATAACCAAGTCAGGAAAGTATATCATGTCTAAAAACAAACTGAATAACTCTGTTTTGTTTGTTTTTGTTTTCCCATGAATTGGCTGTTTATGTGGACTGATAAAAAACGAAGTTTATTTATAAACTTTAAGATTAAAAGAAATGTGAAAACAAATAGCTAAAACTTTGAAAAAAACTGATCATGAATTGCTTCTCTCTATACCTGAATTCTAGAGTCATATGAAAATCAATGACTATTACTTCTGTATTTGATTATATTGCTTATTCATTCACTCAGCAAACATTGTTGAAGTTAACTCTAGACTCAAGACTTTCTGCTAAGTGCTGGGATGCCACAACTCTGGTCTTAGAATTGTTCAGATTTATAGAGGAGACAGGCAGAGAAATAGGTAAATTTGAATCAAAGAACAATGATAACAGCATATGAAAATTATGGTGTAAATAGGCATAGATTTTGTGAGTGGTAGAAGCACATAGGAGAAGAAAGAGGCAAAATAGGGAAGAAGGTGAATTAAGTTTAGAGCATATGTACTTTGATGTATCTACAGCATCTCCAGGCAAAATATTGTGCTGGCCTTAAGCCTGTGTGCCCTCAGATGCATTCTCGGTCTTTCTCCTGCCCTCTTCCCAGAGTAGTTGCTCCCTGGGCTGTTTCCCTGTCATTTGGCTTCAGGTTGGATTTGATTAGGCACTGACAGAGATTGGAAACTGGGAGGAAGGAGAAACTGGGATATTTCTCTCCATCCTGTCTCTCTCAAGATATACTAGTATTTCTAGTATTTCCCTCTCCCAATAAGACAGACCTGTCCTGGATTCAGCAATCCCTGGCCTTCAGCCTACAGGGACAGCGGCTTCTTTTTGCTACCTTACTATCTCCTGCTTGGTTTCTCAGGCTCTTCCATGAGTATATAATAATTGCTAGGCTTTAAATACTCAGAGTGGTGTCCACAGAGTCTGGATGGTAGATTTGGGACTAATCAACAAGCATTGATGAGATTATGCAGAGAGGGTGGGGAAACAGACTGGTGGATTGAGGATGGAACCCTGGGGAACATGGCAACACAGAGAGGAAGTACAGTCTTTAAATAAATCCAGAGTTTTTTTTTAAGTAGAATCAGAAATATGTGATGTCTGCTTAAGTCCACTAGGCACCTTAGGCATCACTTAGAACCTGCATTTGTTGGATGAGGTTTGAGAAGACAGAGAGATCAGGTCATCAGGTAGGTATCAGGACCAGCTTTGAAACACAATTCTGGGTTTCCTAGTTCCCTATCTAGTGTCCTTGTGATATTGTGCCTTTAATCATTCTTTCAATGGCATGTGATTTGGCATCCTTTTCATGGGTTCAAGTCACTTGCTTTTATCTTGTGTGCTGTTTACATTTCAGTTTCTTTTTATGTAAAACCAGTACATGGTATGATTTACCTACATAGGTAATTTTAAGAAATAAATGACATAATACATGAAAGTACTTGGAATAGTGTAAAATAATAATGATAGTTAAAATTATTGAGAGGTTGGTAAATTCATGCAGAATAACAGTGCTATCTGATCTTATCACAATATTATGAAAGATAAGCCAGTCATTGTGCACTTACAGATACTGGTTACATTTTTGCTAAAGTTAAGGGTGGTTTATGTTGTTTTTTTGTTTTGTTTTGTTTTGTTTTTTGGGTGTGTTTTTTTTTTTACATCTGTAATAACCTTACCATTTGTTAATACAACCAAATTTAATTTCAAATTAGTTTTTCACTTTAGAAGTTAGTTTAGTCATTATTATTTTTATTTTTGGCAAAATAATTTTTACACCATTAGTTTCTTCTTAGCTCTATATATTTAAGAATTTTTATTGACTTAAATGAGCTTTCATGATTTATTTTTTATTTTCATGGTATTTTAAACAAAAAAAAATGTTTTAAAATGTGAAGATTTTCTTTTTCTTAAGAAAGTCTTCTCTCTGTCCTGTCATCATTCTCATTCTTCTTCCTCTTAAATTTTTAAGTATGAACACTTAAATGTTAAGCATGAACTAAGAAATTAGACAATTAAACGTTAAATATGAACAAGGAAATTGGACAATTGTTAAATGAAGTTATAAAATCATTCTAATTTAGTAAATAATGTTGATACCAATGTCTCATTTCATAGTGCTCCTGCCATTAGTATACCATTGAAATGTTAATTTAGAAATTAACATTCATGTTTAAAAGAAAAACACTTCTAGTGTAGCCTATAGATTCAATCAAAATCCAGTATCATAAATTTTAACTTACCTTCAGTGTCTGATAGGCCCACTCCTACTCCTGGCTGTTTTATAGGATCTTGCCCATTATGCCCCATCTTCCCTCTGTTCATAAAGAAAATAATAAAATTATACTATTTTCAGTTATGCTTTCTTAAATGCAAATGAGGAAGCCAAGTTTGCAAAAAATAGAATGACATTTTATATTCATATCTGCAATAAATTACCTGAATGGCAAATATAAATACAATAAATTGCTCTATATAGTGTTAATTTTAAAATGAGAATTTGATTATTATTCCTACATGGTCCAACCTAATACCTCAAAATTCAGCATCTTAATTGTTGACTCATTTATGATCAGACCAGCATGAAATTTTGAAATTTTGTTTTAGAATTTGGGAGTGGTTATTTTTCCATTTTAAACTCAAAACTGAGACGAGTTTTTATATTTTTACACTTTTTATGATGAGTCGTATCAATCCTTTGGTAAGAATGAAAATAGTGAATTAAATGATATAAAATCATATTGCAATAACACAGACTTTTATTTCGCTTAGTGGCTTCCTATCAGATCCTTCCTGTGTTTTCAGCTGAATGGAGCATATTGGGTTTTGAAGTCAGACCGCTTGATTTCTGCTTCCAGCTTTGTTATTTCATGCTGTGTGTCATTCAAGGCATATATACTTAATCTGATGAAGACTGTTTCTTCTTTTATAATAGAAGGGTAGGCACATTAGCCACCTTCTGGTTATGAGAAAACTACATGAAAAAATATATATAAAGTGCTTAACACTGTGCTTAAAACATGATAGAATTCAATAAATATAAAGTGTTAATAGGCATGCACATAATGGCCTTAGGATTCAGCCAGAGTCTGCTGTTCATTTTCAGTTGCAGCCTCAAACTTTTTGGAAGGCCAAATAGATAATTTATGATACTGGGAGCACTGTGGGTTCAGAATATTGATAATGTAACAGGCAAAAGACTATAGGCTATTTCTTTAGTTAGAGGAAAGCTACATGACATACAAAAGTTTTTGGAATTGCATTGTATGTACATATATAAGATGTTGTAAAAAATGGAATAAAGCCAAAACCGGTTTGGCTCGGTGGATAGAGCGTCGGCCTACGGACTGAAGGGTCCCAGGTTCGATTCCGGTCAAGGGCATATACCTTGGTTGCGGGCACATCCCCAGTAGGAGGTGTGCAGGAGGCAGCTGGTCGATGTTTCTCTCTCATCGATATTTCTAACTCTCTATACCTCTCCCTTCCTCTCTGTAAAAAATCAATAAAAATATATTTAAAAAAAAATGGAATAAAAATGCTTAAATATTCAAAAGGATGCTTGAACAAAAGAACATCTTGATACTATACTTTCTAGACAATAATTCTAACATAGCAGGATTTACTAACAATTCTTACTTTCACAAAAATATTTGGTTTGCTAAAAATGTAACCATATTTATTTCTTAAGAACCTAATTATACCATATTACCCAAAGCAATATACAGGTTTAATGCAGTTCCTATCAAAATATCAATGGCATATTTCACAGAACTAAAACAAGTAATCCTAAAATTTATATGAAACCAACAAAAGACCCCAAATAGCCAAAGCAATAAAATAAAAAGAACAAAGTACCTGATATCAAACTACACTACAATGGTATAGTAACGAACTGATGGTCACATGATGGGAAGGGGGTTGAGTGAATGGGTATAAAAGATGAAGGGATTAAGAACTACAAATTGCCAGTTATAAAAACAGACACGGGATATAAAGTACAGCATAGGGGCCCTGACCGGTTTGGCTCAGTGGATAGAGCGTCGGCCTATGGACTGAAGGGTCCCAGGTTCGATTCCGGTCAAGGGCATGTGCCTGGGTTGCAGGCACATCCCCAGTGGGAGATGTGCAGGAGGCGGCTGATCGATGTTTCTCTCTCGTCGATGTTTCTAGCTCTCTATCTCTCTCCCTTCCTCTCTGTGAAAAATCAATAAAATATATTTAAAAAAAAAGTACAGCATAGGGAATATAGTCAATAATCCTATCTAATGATAGACAAACATGGTAATTGACCGTACCTTTGCTACGCCTCCCATTGGCTAATCAGCACGATATGCAAATTAACCGCCAACAAAGATGGCAGCTAATTTGCATACTGCAGGCAGGGCGGGACAGCGCCATCCTGCCTGCCATGCCGCCATCTGGGCCTGCTATCTGCGACCCAGGCCGGCGGGCGTCCGTGTGCAACCCGACCCAGGGCGGCCGGGCAGTGCAGCAGCGATTGGCCAGCCTGTCCAGCCTCCATCTGGGCATCCCATGTGCAACCTGACCCAGGGAGGCCAGGCGGGGCAGTAGCGATCGGCTGGCCCGCCCAGTCATCCCATGTACGACCCAATCCTGGGTGGCCTGGCGGGGCAGCAGTGATCGGCCGGCCCACCCGGGTGTTCCGTGTGCAACCCGCCTGGGGCGTCCCGTCCCATGTGCAACCCGACCCGGGCAGCGCCCCAACCCCTGGATTGGCCCTGCCGTGTGTGCGACCTGCGGTGGCGCCCCAACCCCCAGATCGGCCCTGCCCTCTGCCACCCAGAGAGCGGGCCTAAGCCAGCAGGTAGTTATCTCCCTAGGGGTCCCAGACTGTGAGAGGGCACAAGTGGGGCTGAGGGACACCCTCCACCCTCCCCTCCCCAACCAGTGCACAAATTTTTGTGCACCGGGCCTCTAATATTGTAATAACTACGTATAGTATCAGATGGGTAGTAGACATCAGGTGATCACTTCATAAAATGTATAAATGTCTAATCACTATGTTGTACTAGTTGAAACTAATAAAATATTGGATGTCAAATATAATTGAAAATAAATTTTTAAAATGAATCAAATGATATCTTAATTGAACACTGCTCTAAAGATCCTGTTATCATTTTACTAAAAATTGTTTAGCACACTATGAAAAAGGAATAGATATAAATTCAGAAATTATTTTATCTTGCAAGCCATTACATTGTCTCATTTTGACATTCAAGTTAAAAGGTTTAAGCACCAATTTTTATTAACTGAATGTGAAACACCAAGTGCATCCAAAAATATTAGAAATTACATATATACACATGTACATTTATTTTGGTATATGGTGTAAATAAGTTGTCCGAGTTCATTTTTTGCATATATCTGTTCAGTTTTGCCAACACTACTTCCTAAGGAGACTGTACTTACCCCATCATATATCCTTGCATCCTTTGTCATAAATTTTTAAACCATATACCAAAATAAACTCAAAATAAAGACTTAAATATTAGACCTGAAATTATAAAACTTCTAGAAGAAAACATAGGCAGTAAACTCTGATATTACTCTCAGCAATACCTTTTTAGATATATCTCCAAAAGCAAGGGAAACAAAAGAAAAAAATAAAGAGGACTACATCCAATTTAAAAGTTTTGGAACAGCAAAGTAAGCTATCAACAAAACAAAAGACAGCCTACTAAATGGGAGAACATATTTGCAAATGATACATCTAATAAGTGGTTAATATAAACAAGTAAGAACTGCCCAGCTGGCATGGTTCAGTGATTATGCATTGACCTATAGCCAGGAGATCACAGCTCGATTACTGGTCAGGGCACATGCCGGGGTTGTGGGCTTGATCCCCAGTAGGGAGTGTGCAGGAGGCAGCCAATCAATTATTCTCTCTGTGTCTATCTCTTTCTTCCTCTCCCTTCCTGTCTGAAATCAATACAAATACTTAAGAAAATAATATAAGAACTCATATAACTTAACACCAAAAAAACCCCACACCCCAAGAAAATGGGCAGATGCCTCAGCTGCTCAGTGGTTGGAGTAACAGTCCTCCATTAAAGGGTCTCAGGTTCAATTCCTGGTCAAAGGCACATACCTGGGTTGCAGGTTCAATCCCCTGCTGGCCAAGGTGGGGGTGCATGCAGGAGCCAACCAGTGTATGTGTCTCTCTCACATCAATGTCTCTCTCTCTCTCTCTCTCCCTAATAGAGAACTATTTTGTGTACTCTTATGGCAAAGCAATAGCTTCCTAAGCAATTTTGAAAGGCTTTGATTTACAAGAGAAATATGAAAACAGGAAAAAATATTGGATTCTGTTATGTATGTAAAAATACATAATCTGCATCTATTCAGATATTAAGGAAATAATATAGTTTATGCTCTGAAAGTTATAGCTTTATCATCAGTGTTAAATTAGTATTTTGAAAGGTAAGGAGAAATTGAAAGGTTGTTAAGGGATGTGTGGTGTAAACCTTTATAATTTCATATGAAATTTGCAATTTATAGAGAGGAATTTAATGAATTTGCTAAAATTCTCTTCCATCAAATTGGATCATCAGAGGCTGAGAAATAATGAGATCAGACTTCTTTTAGAAATAATTTTCAATGAAAAAGAATGAAATACAAATAACTGTATTGATCCATAGCTAAAATCTTTTATAAAAACAAAGATGAACAGGTGATCTAACAATTACTCATTTTAAGCAGGAAAAATGTAACTTAAAAATAACAATATAAATACATTTTTCATTGTACAAATACATTTCCTCCAAGATTTTGAGGCTCAATTTTGTAAATTGAGCCATTATCTAAATATTAGTACCATTCTGGAGATCAAAAGGAAATAAAAAACCATGACATTAAAACAAAGAGAAAAGGAAGTTCCACCCCCCCGCCCCCCCTCAAGAAAGCCTCACTCAACATGGGAGAAAATGAAAAGGACACTTTCCCAGGGTTCCAGCGAGGGGTCTGTAAGCTTTTTCTGTGAAGGACCAGATAGTAAATGACTTGAACGGTCTCTGTTGCAACTACTGAAGATTGCCCAGGGAGTGGGAAGCAGCATTAGCAACACTTAAATGAATGGGTGTGGCTGTGTTCCAATAGAAACTTGTGGGCCTGAAATTTCAATTTCGTAGGACTTTCCTGTGTCATCAAATGCTATTCTCTCCTGTTTTTTTGTTTTTGTGTGTGTGTTTTTTTTCCTTTTTCAAAAGCTATTTTTAGCTTACAGATCTAACAAAACCAGGTGGCAGGCTGGATTCACCCTGGCCTAGATTCTGGAGCTGTGGTGTTTTTGAAAGCCAGAAAACCAGTAGTGGGGAGGAGAAAGGTCATTGTTTCAATTTTTATATTGGAACAGATATGACCTACATATTTATCTTGGATGCTGCTGGATTTTGCCACCCATATGACTAAATCCATTCTAAAAACAATCTTACATTTGATTGGCAATATGATTTTCTTTAGGTTTAACGTATTATAAGTGAACTTTATTCCAAGAGTATCTACTCAGAGATCTATGTAATACTTGATATTTGTTCTAGAAAATTTGGACAAAAATCTTCAATTTTAATTGTAGTGAGATTTATAGTTGAAAAAATCTATATGAGTAGCCCAATGTGTTATCTATTTCAAATATGACATGAGTTCTTTAAATATGTTTAATCTCTCCTGATTCAAAGTAAATTAATCTGCTCCTCTCCAATCCCAATGATGTTTGTGTTTGTTCAGTATTTGATCAAAGCATGATTCAGGCCTGGCTAATCAATTTTTATCAGTTTTTTTAATTTAATACAAATTGCACTAAATAAGTAAAGCTGGTAGTGACCATCACTCATCCTTCAAATTAACTAAATGAATCCAGTCTTTCCTAAACAGTGTATTTTTTTTTTAAGTGTAACCATGAACAGTTGAAGCGTTTCAGGGACAATGACTCAGAATTGGATAATTATCTAGTTATTTCCTGTTAAATGTTAAGAAAAGCTTACTCATGATGCTGTTAGCTTTGTAGTGAGAAAAAAAGAGCCACTTACATCCTTGGAATAGGAAATAGATTAGTCTCCCCTGCAGTGCTGCTGCTTCCTTCACTGTCCACGCTATACCCACTGCCGAAGCTGCTGCCCGAGGAGCCGGTGGACACGGAGCTTTCTGCAGGCCGGTGATTGGTGGGCTTTGCTGCATGGTGTGGGAAGAGTCAACACCACAGTCAATCAGTGACACTACTCCCAGTGACCTCCAAATGCATACTTATGCATTTTCTTCATTTATATCGATAAAGAAACAGCTTTGATTTCTTAATCTGCCTTTCATTTTGTTTTCCTTAACAGTAATGCACACAGTCCTTGATTGTTATTATTAAACATAAAGGAAAAAAACCAATCACTTTTAAAGGATAAATCATCATATTTTAGACTGAGTTAAGTAGTATGTAAGTATTCTATTATTATTACTTGTGATTTATTTGTACAGTATTGCAATAATATGGCAAACAAGTAAGAATGTTGGCTATTTCATGGAGAAAGGAGTTTAGAAAGACTTGGGTAAATACAAATAGCCGGATAAGGACAAATTTTTTTCTTAATTATTTTCCATATTAATAACTAATAATGTTTTTCTCTTGAGAAGTGAAGATGCAAAATAGATAATTTCAAGAAGTGATTGAAAATTCTGGGCTTGCTTGTATGTAGCTCTACCAACTATCTCCAGCAGGTTATTTAGTTTTAAGATATCTGTTTCCTTTTAGGCACCTCTTAATTTATGACTGGGACTTATTTTAAAATTTCAATGAGTTTAATTTGGGGGGGATATAAGAATCTATATTCCCATAGAAACATAATAATTTTGTTCTGTAAATTATGCAGCAGGAGTATAGTACTAATATTGTTAGGGAAGTTCTAGATTAGAGGAGATTTGGGGGGAACTTTTGATGTAAAAAGAAGAGAAGGCAAGTCTTTCTCTTATTTTTGTAGAGAGAAGATTCTCTAGGCAAATTTTTGAAATTGTCATCTACCTTCTTCTATCTGGTCAGTTTAAGAGTATGAGCTTTGATCATATTGATGTGATTTTGAATCCCAACTCATTCTGTAGTAAACCTAAGAAGTCTCAGTTTCCTCATTTGAAAATAATGGGGTCAGTAATGCCTGTCTCCTAAGCTTGTGATTGTGAGGAGTGAGAGAAAGCACGGGCCCAGTAACCGACTCTTCTTCATCTTGCCATCTCCCCACTCTCTCCTCATTGGCTGTTCCCGTGTCTTTGAGTGTACCTCGTCCCTGAGAGTAAGTTTGCCTGGCTTCTCGTCTAATTGTAGACATGTTCTAGGCTACTAAACTAAGAGGCCCTCTTCCATAGACACGCCTCTGTTCAATCAGAAGTTTTGTAAGCAGATAGAGTTACTGGATGAATAGTTGGTAATTCTTTAATGATCCTAAGATATTTACATTTTTCTTAAGAAACAATATACAAGCACGATGACTCTTGATGTGTTGGAATTTTAATGTAACCAATATAACCACGTAAGTGAAAAATATAGACATGGTGAGGGAAACCATGAGAGGGCAGGAAAACCATCGTCAGGGCAGTCAGGATCAATCTTGAAAAAGTTTCAGCGTTTCCCTCATTTCAGGACAACAGATTCTCTAAAGCTACCAGACAGTTTTATATCTATTCCAGTGATAGTAGTATCAGTTTCTCAGAACAGGGGGGGAAATGTGTATTAGTCAATTACATATCAGGTATAAGTTGGAAATAGCTATTTAGAAAAAGGCTTGAATCCTGTTAAATAACCAATGACCAATAAATTACTGGTAACCCATAGGACTAGATTTGCTGAAACAGAATGATAATTACAATATTTGCTTAATTTTTCTTCAATTTATGTAGAAGAAACACAGATAGAGTATTTGGTGTTAAAGAAAATAATTTAAAAAAGTAACTTAAAAAATGAAAAGATAACATCACTATGATATAAAATTATAAGCATTTATAAAGTAAATTAAATTGCCACATAATGAGTCAGATTAGTCAATTGATTGTAAAGAAAGGAACGCTGTCATACTTTTTGGTTGTCATTATATAATCCAACCAACAAGACTGTTTATAGTTTTTAGCATGATATTGAATAAAAAGTTTTAATTTTATTGACCAGAAAATCACAATACACTATCTTCAAAGACAAATCTTAACAAACATTAATTTTAAATCAATTTATTTCTACTAAATTAAAACAATTTTCATCCAAGAGCAATCTCACAATATATCAAAATAGCTACATTATAGACAGGATGTCTTAATATTTACATTTGAAAAATATTCAATCTTTTCTTTTATGAACTTTGATTTTCCTGATACAATTTCTAGTTCTATTCCCTTCTGGGAAACTTCAAATGTAAAATGATATAAGAAGAAAGGAACAAGGCTAGAAGTAAATTTAACGAAAGACAGTGTTGGTTTTCTTTGTCTTGTCTAGGGCAATAGAAATCTCATTCAGAAAGCCTGTGCAAGTGCTGTCCATTTAAATGCAAACAAATAATCTTTTATAAATACAAAAAGAAAAAACACAAATCTATGGAACATATATGTCTTGTCTACCTAATA
>NW_005871099.1:2916299-2923267 GCF_000147115.1 Myotis lucifugus | reverse complement strand
AAGCAATTTTAGCCAATCTGTAGTTTGCCTCCCAGAGTCCTTTTATCATCCTGTTTCTTCCCAAATGTACCTCTCATAATTCTCCTTCCAGATCTTTACCTGGAAGACCACTCAGACCATCCACTCTGACTCCCTTTGTTTGGCTTTATTTCTCCTGAGCTATGGCCGGGGCTATTCTTTCCAATTTTGTTATGCTTTTTCTGCCCCAAACACTTTTTCATACCTAAATTATATTTGTCAGTCAAGGCCCAGCTCAGATCAGTAAAGGCCCTGCTTCATGCTTTTCCTTATCTTGCCAATCAGAAGTGAACTCTCAAAGCATAAGATCAAATATCTTTTCTTGACAATCACCACTTTTTGTCTTTGATTGTAGTTGTTATATTCATGTCATTGTTCAAAGCAGAGCCTGTGTTTTCTCCATTGTAGCCTTCTTAAAAGCTTATCCTGAAACTATGCTGAAGAAATATTTACTAAAAATAATAAATTAATCATTGTTTCCCTTAACCAAATAACTGAAACAGCTGAATAATTTAGTAATATCTCACTTTTTATCCAATTGTGTGTTTTATATAAATCATACACTTCTCAGCAACAGCAACTTTAATGTCATACTGTGTGGAAAAATTTGATCATTCAACAAAATGTTTTGCAACAAGATGTTTTGTTTTCCCAATCCTCACAAAACTTGTTTGGTTGAAGGAAATAATGATAAACACTAAGCACAAGAGAGCATAGCTTTGTGACCTTCAAAATAAGTTCATAACTGACCATGGATATTTATCTATTATATAAAAGGCTAAGTGACTGTCCAACCGACCGGCCAGTAGGTATAATGCGCACTGACCACCAGGGGGAAGATGCTCAATGCAAGAGCTGCCCAGGGACAGCAACTCTAGCACTCTGGCACCGCTCAGGGGAAGTCGGAGAGCCGGTTTCGGCCCAATCCCCGCAGGCCAGGCCGAGGGACCCCACCTGCCAGAGGGACCCTGCTCACCCGGCAGATGTCCTTTGAGCTGCAGTGCCACCCCAGGTGCAGCTGGCTGGGCAGGGACCGAGGGAGGTTGGCTCCAGGACATGTCCAGCCCATCTCGCCCAGTCCCTCACAGCTGGCCACCTTCTAATTAATTTCCTTTTAATGTGCACAAATCCGTGCACCAGGCCACTAGTTATATATAAATATTTAAATTGAAATGATAGAAAATAATATGTATAGTAATGCATCGGAACCACTTATAGGCACTAGTACTTGTGCTAATCCCACTTCTTGTCTTTGTATTTCTGTTCCTGAAGAAAATATTTTAAAACATTAAAATAAATATGGTTTCCATAATTTTATGATTTTAAATTTAACAATGTAAAAACATCCCACCTCTGCTTAACTTTTAATCAGAATTTCAGAAATCATGGACCTATTATGCGTGAGTATATTATGTGCCTATGTATTACATATGAGAATGTTTGTTTTACAGAAGAATTGAAGTTTAAGAAAAGAAAACATTTTTGGAGCCTACATTTTGTGTGTGTACTTTCTTTGTGAATTCCTGCTTGTACTACCAAGTACTGACTAGAAGAAAGAATGTATTAAGTAAGCATATGAGTAAATATACACACTCTTGCAGAAAGGGTCCTGCTCCCTAGAGGAATAAATCCTCGGGCCTTGAATCATTTTTGAGACTCAGTGATTGTGGGGCATTTCAGGTAAACAAATTTTATCTTCTGTGAGGCAGTGTAACGTGCCTTAAATTATTTTTGACCTCTTCATTTTCTTCGGATGAAAGATGGTTAGACATCATTGTTTTATTACTCTACTGTGGCTAATCTTAATTAAACCTGATCGTGTCTCTTTGACTGAACATCTGTCTTCAATTAGTTTGCCCTGTGTTAGTACAATAGCACTTAAAAATGCAGACCTATCACTGTTCCTACCACATGATGGCAGCGCTGTGCTCAAAGTCCACAGATCAGAATTGAAGACAACTTTACAATTGTGAAACCCTGGAGATCAAAAAAAGCTGCTAAGGACTCTAGAGATAACAGGCTCCTGACCCATGATTTCGCCTATAGGAAAACTAAGCTCAGGAAAGATTAAGTAACTTGTTTCAGTTCAGACGATAATTAATGAGAAAGAAGCAAAACTAAAACAACCACTAATCCACTTTTCTATCACATCCAATTATGTCAGATTAAGATTGTGAGGTTTTTGCCCAGCCAGCATGGCTCAGTGGTTGAGCATCGAGGTCATGGTTTGATTCCTGATCAGAGCACATGCCCAGGTTGTGAGCTCCATCCCCAGTGTGGGGCGTGCAGGAAGCAACCAATCAATGATTCTTTGTCATCATTGATGTTTCTATTTCTCTATCCCTCTCCTTTCCTCTCTAACCTTCCTCTCTGAAATCAATAAAAATATATTTTTAAAACTGTGAGGTGTCTGCATATTTCAGAATTTAGAATTCAGTGCTAGGAATGTGTAAAGCCCTGCTGCCTGTGATTTCTATCATTGGTTTTATATCCTGGGTCCAGCTCAAAGCTATTTCCAAATATTTCAGGAATAACTTATAATGTAGGTAGCCTGCAATTTCCCAAATTACTTGGTTGATATGATATTAATATTATCTGCATTGATACAATCTATAGGATTTAAGATCAACTGTTTGAAATTAAGAGAAATCATTTAATAATTATTTGTTTATTCCAACAGTTTAATGATAGAACTGAAATAACCATCTGGCTATTTTAGAAATTTTGTATGTATTGCACATAGGTTTTTTCTTTGGCTAGCTTTAGTTTAGCTGGTATTTACTTTAGTGACCTTTACTATTTCCCCACTGTCACTGCCTATCTTTCAATCTCTTGATCCATCTGCTATTATTGTTGTTGTTTCTGTTACTAAAGAGACTGTAGTTTTATCTGATTTGTTGACTTGTTTTGAGTGTGTACCTGAAAATGTCAGGTTTTAAGTTCCATTGTTACTATATTTGGTAGGCTTCCCTTGAATTATATCCACTTCAAAAAATATATATTTTATTGCAGTTCAGGGGTATTAATGTAAGAAGAGATGTTGTATCTTACAAGAACTTTATTTTTTTTCTAACTTTACTTCAGTATACAGTATTCACTATCCAATTTGGAAAGATTTGAAATAAATCAGTACTAGAAAAATGTCATAGTTAGTTTTAATACAGCTATTTATAGGAGTGTTCACATACTCTCAAATTACAAGTTTTCATAAATAAAAGTATGAAAATAGATAACTCTGATCTCTATATCAGTCATTTATAAACTTTGATGTGTGTGTGTAGCAGATGAAGTAATAATAATATTGGGATTTTTAAAATAAAAATTATCGGTTAAAAAAGCACAAAGACATTAAACATTTATACCAAACCATAAGGAATAGAATGTCTTTTTACCTTATAAAAATCAAAATATGTCTCTTAACATATTCCATATTCACTTAGTAGTACTATTCAGAGAACCAGATGGAGAAGTGACACCTCTGTCTGCTCTGTTTTAGGAAAGGTGATGAAGCTCAAGTTCACACTCTTCCCTCTCCATCTGCATTGACTTTATGGCTGAATTTTTCAAGATATTTTAATGATCAATTTAATAATCTGTTTTTATCTAATGTTATCAGTAATTTTCAGGTATCCTTCATACTCTCTACTCACTCATTCTCTATCTTTGCAGATAACAATTTCAATGATTATTCCAGTAACAGAAATGATATCATGTAACTTCAATATAACAGGTGTTTGGAAATGAGAGTAAAGTTAGTTTAACTAATAACATGGTAGAGAGGATTTTTTCTTACGTAAATATATGCGATGGCTCAGTAGTCTACTATAGTACTCGCATTTACGCTCTAATGTTGCCTTTTAAGTCCATCTTCATTTTTAAATGTTTTTGGTTCAGAACTGGTTTTTGAAGAAGTCAATTAAAGTAAATGCAGGTTAAGTGGGGACCAAAATTTCAGAGCAAATAATGGGAAAAAGTTTGATTAAGATATTTTCATAAATGAAAATTAAGATAGTAAATTCATTTTATATTTAATAAATTTAGGTTATAATTCCAGCTATGTCCAAATAAATAGAACAATCAAGTAATTTATCAAATACCAAGATTTTGTTTTGATAAAAGATGCTAGCACAATTGCTGTAAACACTAAAAATTTTTTATCTTTAAAAGATTAATGGTAAGGAGAATAATATTTGAAAGAAAAATCATTCAAGATCTACATCAAGTCTTAAAGGCCAACCCTTAATTTTTCAATATTCATTTCATTTTCTTTTGAAGCAGAAATATTCTGTCTTGAAGTTTACTTGCAAACATGCAGAATTGTTCGAATAATTATAAGAAGTTTTGAAAACTGATCTTACATAATCCAGAAACTGATAACTTAGATCATGAATACTTAGATACCAAGGACATTGATCTTAAATAGAATTCAAACAGTTTTATTTATATTAAAGTCCTGCTCAAATACAGTAAATTTCCAGTATAAATATATACAATAATAGCAGCAGACTAATTTATATGGCTAATGCTACATGGCTGAATAGTATTTTTCATATCACTCAAATGTAGTCAATGGCCACAAAATAAAGGAGTTTAGACAATTATTTAATAAAGATGTGTCCAGCCCCATGGGACCTAACCTCTCTAGTTAATTTCATTAATCTGTCTACCTTCTCCAAGTAAATCATTTTCAAATACTTTCTCTCCTCCTGTAGTTGATTATATTCCAGTGAGCTGTAAAGATTATTAGTGTGAATGAGAGCCAAACAAATAAAATAATTAATTATACTTCTAGATATTTCTAAACATGATCATGCACATAAATTACATTTTTTTCTTTCAGTACCAGTTGAAGGTAGACAAAACTCATACTTTCTTATTCTTCATAATTCGTTCCAGATATCTTTAATTGGTTATTAAATAAATAATACTAGGATAGAAGATTCACAATAACAGTGATTTTTGTCTATTTTGTTTACTGTAGTTTCACTAACACTTTGAAGAGGTTTGGAATATAATATTCATTAAAAAATAAACAAATGTATATATGAATATAAATGAACTAATATAGGTAATTCAGATAATATTTTCTAGAAATAATAAACATTTTTTTCAGAATTTCCTTTTTAGATCTAAACATGCTAAATTATATGCTTGAAAATTAGGGATCAGAAATTTGGTAAGAGGTAAAAAAATTAATTTTTTCCTCAAATTTAAATCAAAGTGATGATCTTCAGTTTTTCTATTATTTCTACCAACACAATTAATTTACAGTGTATAGGTCTGGTACTATACATAATACAACAAAAATTTTTAAAAAAACAAAATTTATAAACAATTGCTTTTTCAATAAATTTGGTCTTCAGGACAGGGACACATAAAAATTATTCTATATTTATAACTCTCCCTCTCACTCCATGTTAATTTGGGCACAACTTGATTAGCTGATAGGCAACTTACCAGTCAGATTTTGAAAGTAAGGAGTAATATAGACATATAATAATTTAATCTAAATCATTTCCAATAAAGTATTTTGAATAATAATTTAAAATAAAAATTTTTATCAATCTGAATAATTATAAGTTAACATTAAATGAGAAAGGAAAGAAGGGGTTCTGAAGTGTAATATTACAGATATAAGGCATACAGATATAAGACAAATATAATTATATCTTGGAAGAAACCTCTAATTATCCAATGTCTTTGGCTGTTAGAAAAATTATGATTGTTCATAGGTATATATCAGTGGCTTTTTAACATTTTGATCTCAAGACCCCTTTTACATTTTAAAAAATTATTGAATTCCCCAAAGAACTTTTTTTTATGTGAGTTATATCTACCAATATTTACCTAATTAAAACTTAAGAAAAATTTAAAATAAGTAAGTACATTTTCCATTAGTCATCAAAGCAATGATGTCCTGACATCTCATGTAAATGCAGGAAAACTCCACTGTACACTTGAGAAAGAATGAGAGTTAAAAAAGCAAATAATATCTTAATATTCTTAAGAATTTTTTGACCTTTTAGACCCTTACAAAGCATCTCTGCAACCTCCAGGGGTCAATGAACACACTGTGAGAATTACTGGTTTAGATCTACAGTGACAGAAATGAAGTGTTAAATGTGAAAATGAGAAGAAACCAATTAGCACCAGCTTTTTCTGACAGTCATCTATTTTTATACTAAAAAAATCAAGTTGTTAGCCTTTCTTGAAAATATTTATTATTGCTCTTTTTATTCTTTTTAACTTTAAAAAGTTTCTTCAAAACTTATTACATCCAGAACTTCAAAACCCTAGGAATATAAAATCTGAATTAAAAATTACATGTATCATACCAATTTTTTTGTCCTTATTTTGCTTTAAAAAGCTATTTTATGATATGCAGAAACCCAGAGTAAATAATGAGATTTGCTGGCATAAAATAATGTAAATTCTTCCATAAAAGGGGTTTTCTTTAAAGTTTTAAAACTTTTCTTGTAAATTAATAGTTGAATGGAGCCAAAACAGTAATTCAATAGTTATTTATGTATATAGAAATTTAAATTATATAGTATAAAAAGTTTATTTTCTATGTCTCTATATATAGAATCCAAATTAATTTTATATAAAGAGTTAAATTAAAATATACTGTGACAAATAGAATTTTAAATACTCTGGTTTTGTGTTTGTAATGAGGAAAAGCCAATTTTCCTTCTATTTTCTTTTATGAACAAATACAGCAGAAATTTTATTCTACTGTCTTTCTTATTTGTTTAAAAATAGGGATCCATTCTCCTGACTTTCAGAAAGCATTTTCTTCTCAAAACTTATCTGTTCTTGTTTGATTTGTAATTTCAACATCAGTTTTTTGATTAATTTCTGTTCAAATTATCAATTTAACTAATTAATAAAAATTTATCTTTCAGTATCTTACCTTGAAGATACTAAAGTATTAAAGGATTGAGCTATGA
>NW_005871099.1:2914960-2916199 GCF_000147115.1 Myotis lucifugus | reverse complement strand
TCAATACCCCAGTCAAAATTCTGTATTTCTAATATAATATATTTTCATTTAAAATCCATTAATAGCTCCTGAGTGATTAATTATATTTTTACACATTCCACACAGTAATAAAATAAAAAGAAAAGGATAGTTTCCTAATCCGCCTCAGTACACGTGAAGATGCCTCTCATCCTATCCCATATCCATATGTCCCCCCACCCCTACAAAAAAGAATGGGTGAAATATCATGATTTTACATAATGTAACACATATGGATGAAAAGTGGGGGGAAAGTAAGTAGTTCATGGGTAGTTTAGATATCTGGATTTAGGCAATACTATTAAGTAGCCAGACAATGTCTTTGGAATTCCTCTGCCTTGGGTAGCATTTCCCTGGATCCCTCCTACCCAGATGATAATGTTCCCAGCCCCATGCTCATATTGTACTCTTTGTCCAGGGTCCCTCACTGTGCCCCATCATGCTCCATTTTTCTTGCCCTGGCCAGTGTTGCTCAGTGGTTGGGCATCATCCTGTACACCAAAGGGTTGCTGGTTTGATTCCTGGTTGGGGCACATGCCCTGGTTGCCAGCTCCATCCCCGTTAGGGGGCATACAGGAGGCAGCCAATCAATGTTTGCTCTCACATCAATGTTTCTCTCTCCCATTTCTGTCCTCTCTCTCTAAAAATCAATACACACACACACACACACACACACACACACACACACACACACTAGTGGCCCGGTGCACGAAATTCGTGCACATTAAAAGGAAATTAATTGGAGGAAATATTTTAATATTGCTATTTGCCCTTTCTCTATAATAGAAGTGTCAGAGATGAAACAAAATTAGTAAAATGTATATAAAATAATATTTAAATTTATTAATAAATAAACAATAACAGTGTCACGTCCCGAGTCAGCGCCGGGCAGGGGAATGTAGCCTCACGTCCCCCAGCTGGCACTGGGTTGGGAATTCAGCCTCATGTCCCCTGGCCGGCGCCAGGCGGGGGATGCAGCCTGACAGGGGATGCAGCCTGATGCCCCCCAGCCAGCGCCAGGTGAGGGACGCAGCCTCACGTCCCCCGGCCTCGCCATGGACGCAGCCCCACCCACCCACGCCTACCACGCACACAGCCTCCTGCTGATCAGTCATTATGGCGTGAGAGTGTCACGACCACTTGCATATCACCCTTTTATTAGTGTGTGGATATATATATATATATATATATATATATATATATATATATATTATATATATG
>NW_005871099.1:2859767-2914845 GCF_000147115.1 Myotis lucifugus | reverse complement strand
GAGCCCAAAGTAAAATAAGTGCATTTTAAAAATTAAGTTTAACTTTGGTAAAGACACCTCATAATCAGTACTTAAGGGACTCTGGCATGTTAAAATTAGGCCTTTCTCTTCCTCTCAAATAATGCATTAATAGTTATATCCAATTATATAGGCCCATAGCTCGGTCATTTGACTAAGGCACAGCATACTAAAAAATAAATTTGATACTTAGAAAGGCCGATTGACTTGCTATTCATGTCAGATGAAATGAACATACACATTCCCAGTGTGAATCAGACATACATTATGTGGGTGGCTCCGTGCAGACCCATGGCTACTACTGGAAAAGAACCAACATACTCCATCGAAGGCAGGTCAGTGGATTCGTCTTTGTGAATGGCGGTCCATAAACAAGAGACAGTGTCATATGGTCAGAGCTATTCATTTACTGTCTGTGACTCTGCACGTGTAGCAGAGAGTACTGACAATAAATGTTAGATGACTCCAGAAAGTTGAAAATGCACAATTCTAAGGACATATGGAAACTCTTAAAAAGAAAAAAAAAATTACCTTTTGTAATAATTCCCTCCACTCCCAGTGCCCACCCCGCTTCCCACCCCAGCCACCCACTACCACTTGCCCAAGAGGGCCACTCCCCAGAGGGATGGCTCACTCCGAGTTCCCCACGGCCACATAAGCATATGAAGCTCTTCTGTGACAGGTGCCGCAGCGAGCCTTACTGCACCTGGTTTCCAGCAGGGGTCGGTCTGTGGAAGTAGCTTCAGGCTTCTCTCCTACAATCGGGCCCCACCTAGGAACTCAATCATAATCCTCCACACAACTAATTCAATGATTCTTTTCACCTAGCCTCACCAACCCATCCCAACAGGTCTTCTTGCCCAGAGTGAAGGGAAATTTCTATTCACCCTGTGTTACTGGTTCTCAACTTAAAACTCACCCAACATCTTAGCATCAAACAAAAATAGCTCAGGAATTTCCAATTGCACTTAAAATGCAATATATTGAATGTTGAATAAATTCATTTGCAAGGTTTTTCAGAGTGCTTCAATTTGTTTTCATGTTGGTATGGTTTACAAAACAAGCAAACAAAAAAACCTCTTTACTTTTTAAACTCTCTTCCCTGGTTGGTGTCACTTTCTGAAAAGACAGGGCCTGCGTTCAACCCAAACAACTGGCTTGAAAAAGCCATTTGCAGGGATTTCCAAATACAAGCAAGAGTTGTTTAGGCATCAGGATGATCTGGCACAATCTGTCTAATGTTCCCCCTCAGGTTTCCTAGCATGCAACTAAACCCCAGAGGGAAAGGAAAAGTTCCTTTGGCTTACTCCTTAATTCTTGCCTGACAGGTATTTTATGCTACTTTAAGCAGAAATCCGCTGAAAAGCTCAGAAAAAAAATAAAAATAAAAAACACTTGAAAAGCTCTTTAGGGACAATTTCGTCACCCTTGGCAGAAATGACACACTGCCTCCTCTATGGACTCTGCTTCCTGCCTCATTGCGCTTGTGCAGTGAGAGGATTTTATTTTTGTGGTTTGTGGCAGCTTAATCATCAGCCTTCAGAAAAGAGGATCATGTAGGTAGAGCAGCAAGTATAAATTGTATTCATTTCTAGAAACATCTAATCATGTGTTGGAACTTGGGTGAGAAATAAATACATAAATGACAACTGTTTTTATTGCAATCAGGGGAGTTCGATTTCAAAGGAGCTAATGTATTTAAAAAGTAAAGGCTTAGGCTCATAACAAGACTAGGGTTATATTGCCGACTTTGAAAATTTCTAGCTGGATGGTCTATCCTAGCCCACTGACTCTCTAATTCAGTGGTTCTCAACCTTCCTAATGCTGCAACTGTTTAATATATAGTTCCTCATGTTGTGGTGACCCCCAACCATAAAATTATTTTTGTTGCTACTTCATAACTATAATTTTGCTACTGTTATGAATCGTAATGTAAATATCTGATATGCAGGATGTATTTAGGTGACCCCTGTGAAAGGGTCGTTCGACCCCCAAAGGGGTTGCGACCCACAGGTTGAGAACCGCTGCTCTAATTGCTTACTCAGAAAAATATAGGCAATGAATACCTCATCGCCTTGGTGTGATAAAATGAGAAGATGGACGACAAAACAGTTCATACAACATGAAGAATTATTTCCATGCAGGTTGTTGCTTTCAGAATGCAGATGGGATTATATGAACTCAATTGTGAGGTTTGAGATGGGAGACTTTTATCCAATCTCTTAAAATCAATAATAATACTTAATTCTGCAGTTAGTGAACAAGAACTTGATGGCTCTTCATATGATTACATCTCTTACCATTTTTTTCTCTTTAAGCTTTGAAGTCATTATATGGCATTTTATAGAAATTTAATTCTATATTTGCCACTAGTTGTTTGGCAAAAATTATATTCCTGGTACATTTATAGTAGTAGAAACATAAAATATTTATATTTTAGAAAACAGGGCATTTGCTTTATTATCTATTAAAGTAAAATTAAATAAGAATCTATGCTATGGTATATTGATTTCCTTTTGATTATAATTTCAATAAAAAATGATTTCAAGATTCAATCATAGCACTTTAAAGTAGGAGAATATCCACTGGAGCATTATTCAAAGAAAGGGGATTAAAAACAACGTGCTACAAATTTTAACAACAATATCTAGAAAAAAATCAGACATTACAGAGTAGTACTTAAATCACAATTAAACATAGAATGTGAAATAAGGTAAGTACTTTACTATTTCGATATTTATAATTATGAAATATTTGAAGAAAGAAAATGAATACCATTAAGAAATCAACAAAATTTATTTGATGGAAGAATAAGGTCAGAGGAGGAATTTAAGTAATTTAGAAAAGCACTAGTAAGGCTAACTAGAAAGGGTAATTTGTGCTTTGGAGCTAATCTATAAATTGGGCACATTCAGAATTATGCTAATGTTTAAGCTAATTGCTTATAAAGCAAAGGCTTAGGCCTAGTAACAAGACAAGGGTTATAGTGCCAATTTTGAAAAATTTTAGGTACCTAATTAAAGAAACATCATAGCGGTTTGCTTTTCATACTACCACATATATCTTCCTTAGCCCCTAAATATCTGATTAGTTCGGATAAGAGTGTATTAATTTTTTTAGATTTTCTGAGAATAAAGAGAAGTTCTATAGAATAGTTTAAGGATTGACTTTAATTTTGTGAAAGTATAGAATCATAAAATAAAGTATTTTAGGGCTAGAAGAGACTTAGGGGGCAAATGCTGCTATTCTATTTAGAGAAAACAACACTATATTTTATATATGTTTTTGAATTGAATTTGAAGATAATTTTATAATCACTTTCATTTGATTCCTGTCACTGGCACCCTTTCTCAGGGAAAATTTCACAAATGTTGGGTCAAATTAGGGACAGATATAAACTTGCTTTCTTTTCTGAACATAGCTATGGAATTAAGTTTAGATGCATCTCTACAGCAAGGGCTCACAGAATTTGTTTCCTCTATCCAGGACCCTGAGAAGATTGTGAAATAGATCAGATGTGGGAGAAAGAAAGAGTGGAAGCATTGCCTGGGGGTCCCCCAACTCCATTATTTACTTACATGTTTATTATGTAAGCTCTGATGCTTTTATTTGGAAATAATTTTCCACCTATTTTATAATGTTTTTGACATGAAGCTTTGGTCTGTTCCCCAAATCACTATTATTATAGCTCTCACTAACAATGGAGCAGTGACTATAAATACTCTATAGCAAGGAATCAAATGAGAAAGCAAAAACTGACACACTCATTTTAAGCTGCATCATATAACAATGGCTCAGAACCCAGTAGTTTATGAATGAAATAAAGATACTTTATTTATTACACAGGCACTTGGATATTCACATGCCCAACACGATACACTTAACAACTACGGAAACATGAGTGGAAAATGTCTGTTTGTAGGATAAAGAGAAGTTTCACCATGTAAAGGTGAATGAGTGCATTAACATTTTTTTCCCTTTACTTTCCTCTAAGAATTTCCAAAATCCACTGAATTTTTTAAAAGTTACACTTGAAATGATATGTAACAAAAACTGATCTACATATCCACTGGTACGCTAACTCGAATTGTGAGCAGTTTAAAGTTTTATCACAATGCAACATATTTATAGTCATGCTTGAACAGATTAGGTTAGTAGCATGCATTCCATTCTGCAATATGAATACTGTTAATCTATTTCCCAACAAAAGTCAAAAGATGCCCAGTGCATAGAAAAATACAAATCACTGTAGTCAATATATTATGGGGCGGATCTTGGGACTTACACGGTGATGATGAAGTCCTGAAATGCCATGCCCACAAAAGCACATTAAAAAAGGGATAAACATATTTTATCAGACAATCTCTAAAAATGAAAAGACGAGGGCTTTACGTTTGGGGAATGTTCTTGCTGTGTGCTTTGAATAGTGCCTTTCTGCTCACCTCCTTCTGGCTTGACTGGTCCATCAGACATCACCTTCCTGAGGGCTAGCTGGCTTTGGTCTTGGTTGCCATTGGCTGGTGGAGGCAGATTATCAGACTGAGTTCTTTGAATGGGGAGGACGCCTGCTATGCTGTGTCTGTGCTGCTTCCTGGCATGATTAGACTGACCGCTTTTATGTGCTGCTGGGGCAGTGTGGGTGAAATGGAAACCCAGAGTATGTATCCTCAGATGGAACCAGCTTAGATGTTAGTCATGCAAACAGAAGTGATCTTTTGCTCTATTTAAAGAAGTTGTGTTTTCAAATGCCAAAATGACACCACATGCACAGCACTAAAGGGGGTTAAAACTGGCTGTTTCTTTGGACATTATGACTTTGGGAGATGGGGGGAACGTTAATCTTTCGCCATTGTCTGGCTAATGCCTCTTGGAAGTAACAGTGCGTCTGCATCTGTAAAAATATCTGTACTTAATATGTTTTTATATATCAATTGACTAAGTTTTCACAAATTAAATGAAAATACGGAAGTTAAAATGGGTGAATTGTTAGACTTCTATTGATATGTTGACTTTCAAAGGATTTCCAATGGTTAGAAAAAAACCACCTATAAAGTCTCTGCTATCATATACAAAGTGTGATCTAACAGGAAGGACCTGATTGTGCTCCTTAATGAGGTTTCTGCCTCATCACATATGCTTATTCACATATTATTAATATTATATACTTTCTTGAGAATATAAGACATGTGCTTTTCTTCAGAGATTTCTTTTTCCAAAAGACTATAAAGATTTCCACATGGGAAACTACAGCATTTCACATGCGTTATCTATTAAAGTTTTTAAGCTTGAAATGGCTTTTCCCCCTATGTTCTAGAACTTGACTATTGGTCACATTACTCTCCCGCCTCAAATTTTTGAGTGTTTTTAGATGCAAGAATCTCATGTATAATCTGCTTTAAATGCCTGTGTGTGTGCTTTTTTGGTGTCATGCCTGGAAAATTGGCAGCCACTGTGCTTATAATTCCTGTATTCTATAGGATAATTAAGTGCACAACAAAAGGACACACAACGTTGTTTGCCTGCAAACATCACAGACACAGCTATCAAATACTATGAGCCAGGTTGGATGGATGGTGGAGACAGAGGAGAAACAGCCAGTTTTACTGCAGTCTATGTAAATTAAAAAACTCTAAATAAGAAAGAGCATAATTATGTACTGATAGTTCTTACACAGACAAAGGGACAGAGAACAGAGTGAGCAGGATGTGCCAGAAACAGAAAGCAAACAGGGAAGGACAGCAGGAAAGAAAGGCAACAGATGAACATTAAGCTGCCATGCTGAGGAACTTATTTGCGTCTTTTACTTGGTTGAAGGCGTTGTTGTTGCACGGCGGCTTCAGCAGCGGCTATAGCAGCCCCTGCGTCTTCCAGGTGGGTCTGAGTGACGCTGGTTTTGCTTTGACTGCGAGATGGTCCGTGAGAGCGGAGATGGCCTTCAGATGAGGATTTCGAGCTACCAGGACTACTATGGGATTTCTCAATGGTGGGAACCTGCATGTCTGGTTACAAAAGAGTAAACACGAGTTAGAGTTGCCCCAGCATTCCTCCTGTCAAGCTTGGTCTCACATTATTTGAAACTGTCTTGAGATTTAGGTTAATCTGTTTCTTTTTTGGCTCTTTTATGAAACTGATCACCATACAGTAATATGATCACATATTTGGGAAGCAATTTGGGGAGGAAAGGCAAATGGATGACAATTTTAATAAGAGAAATTTGAGAAGAGGAATACATTCTAACTAACCTTATGTGAATGAATAAATTATAGTTTCACAAAGCAGCTCTGCTAATTCTAGTAGGGACCTGGTAAGAGACAATAGGAGGACCTGTAAGTAAAAATGTAGTGAATTCTTGGATGAAGGCGTGTGAGTCACTAGGAGATATTAAAAGTGAAGATTGTAGAATCCTCATCTCAGGTGATTTTTGAGAATGTTTATATACCTCACACATAGTCATAGAGAGGAGTCTTTACATTCATGATCTTCCAGAACATTAATCAGGGCAGAGTTGATCTGACTAAATGGAATCCATAATTAATCTATAAAACTCATCCATCTAAATAATCTATAGCATTCATTGTATCAGTGGTTTATCACATCCATTCAGTTGGCTACTGGACATGGATGGCCTCAGTTTCCTATTTCCTAGAACATTTGCCCGTACAATTCATTCCTTTTTAATGGTCAAAGAACTACTTTCAAGTTGATGTACTCTCCGAGAGAAGAAGAGAAGGAAGCAATACTTTGATCCAAAATAAAAATTTGTATTTAGAACTTCAGCATATCAAGGTAAGATACTACATGGTTATTTCATATAGGCAGTAACTCAGTTTATGAGGAAGATTAATGTTGTGTTATATAGTAATTGGTAATGAACCTCCCAAAGGATAAGCTAATTCAAATGGGAATGCTGTGCCTACTGCAAAATGCAATGCATGACATTGATATTTAAAAATATTATTAGTTGTTGCACTGGCTGTTGTGGCTCAATTCAAAAGACGACAGGTTCATTCCTGGTTAGGGCACACACCCAGGTTTTGGGTTCAGTCCCTGGTCCAGCCTCGTACTGAAGGCAACCTGTTTCTCTGTTTCTCTCTCTCTCTCTCTCTCTCTCTCTCTCTCTCTCTCTCTCTCTTTCTCTCCCTCCCTTCCTCTCTCTCTAAAATCAATAGAAACATGTCCTTAGATGAGGATTTAAAATACTAATAATATTAGTTGTTTTAAAAATATATTTTTATTGATTTCAGAGAGGAAGGGAGAGGGATAGAAAGAAACATCAATGATGAGAGAGAATCATTGATTGGCAGCCTCCCACACGCCCTCTACAGGGGATGGAACCCAAAATCCTGGCATGTGTCCTGACTGGGAATGAACTGTGATCTCCTGGTTTATAGGTCTATGCTCAACCAGTGAGCCACGCCAGCCAGGCTCATTAGTTGTTATTTTTTTTTTAAATCATAAAAATAGCTCAAGTCCAATATTTAGGAAAGTTTTAAGTAAATGTCAGCGTATAAATTTTGATATGATATATAAAAGGAAGGTGCAAAATTGTGTATAATCATATATGTAATGGCTAAGAATATATTTATGAAAATAGGGATTTAAACAATTAGAAGAAATATGTATAAATGATGATTATGTCTAGTCAATGAACTCTTGAGGATTTTTATATTTCCTTTAGGAAATACCCAAATTCATCTTATGAAATCCTATTAACATGGATTTTGAAAGTTGGAAAAGAACCAATAGCTCATATAACCCAACCTTCTCCATTTTGAAGGTTGAAAATTGCAGAGTCAGAGAGGCGAAGATCATGAACTTAATCATGGGCTCATCTGAGACTATATCCCATTTCTCCTTATCCTTTGCATAATACTAGATTAAATAATTCTAATATAATTCAGCCTTCAAAATATATTCAATATGCAGGCATTCATATACAAAAAGATCCTGAATGAACAAAAAGACAAAAGCTTTTCTACTTGAAACATCTCCTACCCTTGGACGGGTCAGGGAAGATGCCATGGCTTCTGCTTTTGATGACAGATGGCTTTGGGGACTGCTGGCTGCTTTGACCAGAGTGGGACTTGCCATGATCAATGCTTTCAGTCTGTTCTTTGAGCGGATACCACCTGGGAGTGTTATCAAGGTGAGATGTGCTAGATAAATCAATCAACACCTGAAAAAGAGTACAATAAGTCAATATAATTTATAAATTAAGCTATAATAAATTCATTACTTTTTTCTGTGATCTGAAATTTATTCAAGGACACAAACCCCAGGATAATGAGGTTGTCTTCCTAATTTTTCTTCATCCATGGTATTGGGATAAGAACTTGTACATATTAGATATTTAATGAATGTTTGGTTAAGCTGAACTGAATAAAATCTTTAACTATTAATTACATTTTTTGGTGATGTTATAAAAAGGTAGAGGGAAGAATTGCTTCATGAAATAAAACCTGGTTAAATGGACACATTCTTGTCTTCAAAGTGGCTAGCATTTTTGAAGCTTGATTTTAGGTACAAGAGGGACAAAATTAAAAAAGAATGAAAAATTTCCAATTACTAACATATTTCCTCTATTTTAAAACATACTTAGTTCATATCTGAAATAGAGATATAACTAAGTTTATGATGAGAAAGCACTGTGTCATGTTGAATTGGCAGCATTTTTACTTTCTTAGTTGTTCATCAATAATAATGGAATTCATAGTTGCTGGCATCTTAGGTTTGATGAGATATTTAAAAAGAATATCATCAGCACAATGAAGATATTCTCTATGTTCATGTAAATATAATAAATTATAAGAACTTCAGTAAGTCATTTTTTTAACATAGGGCACTAAGTCAGATGTAACACTATATATATCCTGTCTAAGATCAAGATTAGTCTATGTGGCTGTACCAGCATGGGGCCTGCAGATGAAGTTCAAATGGTCTAGGTGGAGACTCTAGGAATCAAACCAGGCCTCATACCACCTAGACTACACAAATGTGTTCTATTGTCTCTATCAAAAGGATATATATATATATATATATATATATATATATATATATATTTGTATCTTTTTGGAGATGATTTTTTAAACAATAATTTATAACTTCTGCTTTAAGCAAAGATCACTACAAAAAATATATATTTTTGAAATATGATTTAAAAAATCACAGGATCTGACTTATGCTACCAGATTTTATGTTTAGGTTAGATTCCTAAAGAATTTATATAAGGCTGTTTTTATTGTTTTCTCTTCTAGTTTGCTTCTTAAAATATTTTGAAAGATTTTTCTCTGGATACTTGCAAGAAATAAGAATGTAAAATGTCACATCATTCATACATGCAGTGAGGAATAGCAATTAAGTAAATTAAAAATGCATTTTAAAAATTCTAGTCATTTTATAACAATAAATTTATCTCAAATCTTTAACATAATCATTTGAATTCAAAGCATGATCATATATCTTTTTATCAAAACAATTGACATATAATTTTATTAATCAATGTCACTCCAATAAATTCAAAACAAAATTTGGAAAAAGCAATCCCTTAAAAATCAAAGGCAATTTAAAATAAATGAGCCTAACTCTGTACTCAGTTGATAGAATAACCACACAGAGAGAGATTATTCCATGAAATTTTGAAACACAGCAATATGACTCTACATCCATCCCTAGTGGAATATATCCTAAGGACAAAATGAACTGCAAAAATTCTTAAACCCATATTTAATGTTTTTTTCATATTTAATGTTTAAATAATAATATTCATGGTGGTATTTGTATGGTTATTCTTCCACTGTTATGTGTATTTTGTGCAATAAAGCAAATGAGTAAAAAATAATTTCATCTTGCAAATTAATTATTAAATACATCAAGTGGCAAAGTAAAAACCATTTCTTGAGTTGCTATCCATCTTTAAGAGTAACTAGAAAATAAATTCTATCTACCAAAGGACTTTATCCAGAAGTATTTATCTTATAAACTTAGATCACATGCTTTGCATAAAGCACTAATTGGCAGTTTATAACAAAAGCAAATAAGGAAAAGCAAAGCAAAGGCTCACCTCACCAAGAAAGTCATTAGAAGAAAATCTATCATAATCCCAGACTGTCACCTCCAGTGTTTTCTTCTTGAGCTACAATTCAAATCAAAATGTCATTCACATCATTTCTCATCATAAATTTTCATTACACTCATATTATAGACTCAATTATTTTCACTTCCTTAAAAATCTTTTCATTTACATAAAAATACCTGAAACATTATTTAAAATTATGTGGGCTTATACTAAATATTATGTAAAATATCAATGACTTTGTAATCCAACCTAGTATGATATCATGAGACCTCACTATTTTGTAAATTTTGTTAATATCCTGTTAATCTACCCCTCATATTTAAAAGTAGAATTTAAAATCTATAAATACGCTTTAAATACATGGGATATAGGTTTCAAAACTGTCTAGGTTATTTAGACAAAGCATTTGAATTAGAGTTTTTTTATTTTCAGTAAATTGCCAAAAAGCACAATAGTGCTTCTTATTTCTGCAGGTGAATTTAATTTATTTTTAATTCAAAAACACATATTACAATTTATATCCAGCTTCGCCTCCATAGTCAATTTAGAAATCTTCCCGAGGGCAAATAATAAACCTCATTTCAGAAGACAACTCATTTGTTAGTTATTGCATATGGATGTCTTCTTCCTGTTCTATATGTAGTCTTTCTCTCTGAAATTTAGATTCTAGTGTTTCAATAATTTTGTCATTACTATTCACATATTATACTAAATCTGTCACATAGAACATCATCATTGCATACCTGTTCCATGGAGATACTTTTATAAATTACTGTTTGATTCCACTCAGGATTAAGACTTTTCTGAACATATTTAGTCCTTCTCTTGTACTCAGCACTGAATTGGAAGAAAAGAAAGAGTTACCTTGATTATTCACCTTAAATGATGACTTCATAGTCAACCTGAGGGGCATGCAGATATGTTAAGATGATATTTTGTTTTGAATCACTATGCAATCATCTCATCATACTCATGTCTTAAACCTTATTTTAAGTTAAATGCACAATGAATATGTAAAAATATGTTGGTTGTATTTAGGTTTATTTGCCCTAGAGTAGTGTCTAGTTCAGTGATGGCGAACCTATGACACGCGTGTCAGAGGTGACACGCGAACTCAATTTTTTAGTTGAGTTTTCTTTGTTAAATGGCATTTAAATATATAAAATAAATATCAAAAATATAAATCTTTGTTTTACTATGGTTGAAAATATCAAAAAATTTCTATATGTGACATGGCACTAGAGTTAAGTTAGGGTTTTTCAAAATGCTGACATACCGAGCTCAAAAGGTTCGCCATCACTGGTCTAGTTTGTCTGCTTTATCTATAATTTAAAGTTTTTAAAGTCAATTTAAATATACATATTTCCTATTTAAATATATATTTCATATAGATAATATAACTTAAATACATGCATGTACATGTAAAATATTAAAAAGTTAGGTAAATTTTAGAGTTGCTTAGGGAATTTCTGAATGGTATATACTAAGAGTGTTGTGGAATTAAAGATAATTACTATAAATATTCACTTTTTCCCAGATACACTCAAATAACTAAAATTGTTTGGGAAAAAATTTAGATGTTCATTTTAATAGAGTATCTTAATCTTAATAATGAGTTGGTTCTCCAATTCTCTCCAGAATCAATGTATTTGTGGCCTTTATGATTAATGGAGGAAAACACACCTCATTTCTGAGCCCCCTCCATCATCCCTGGCTGTCCTGTGTAAATGCCAATGAATTCCTTTGCAGTCTTTTTGCACTTGCATTTCCTGACACGCAGAGATGGCCAGACAAAACTATTCCTTTAGTAACACTTGGGTGTTTTTTTAAAATAATTATCATGTCCTGACCATCTTGAGCATGATCCCAATGGGCTGTGTTGGCACATTACACAATTACAAGTTGAAGATGGCCAGATAAACAGGGGGATTAAATGTGAGCAAAATTCAGGTTGAGAAAATAGTAGAGCTCAATTTCTTTTTTCTTCCATGTTTAGTAAACACACTAAATTCCCTCACGGGAAGATTTCATAATGATATTATATTAGGACAATTAGCTATATCTAATAATCAGAGAAGTTTTCTAATAAGGAGTGAAAATAAAAAGTCAATTTATCAATATGGGACATGGTGTTTATAAAAAAAACACTAAACCTTCATTCTTGTGAAGTTTTAACTAATTTAATTTTTTCTTGTTTTTTTATTATTGGCCAGTCACAAGATATGCTTTTAAGATAGACAGAAAAATATATTTAAAACATAATCATTCTACCTTAATCCAGCTGAAAACAGTTCTCTGAGTTTCTCTTTTTAATTTTAAATTACTGATAATGAAGAATGGAATATGATGGTTTCTTTGTATTTACCTTTTATAAAATTAACTAAAATTTAAGTTCATCATTTTAAAAATTATTTGGTTTTTCTTTATTGAAAATATATATATATTCCTTTAATGCAAAACTATATTTTCAATAAATGTATATAATTTTTCCAAAATTACTCTTCTTTCAATTTGGAAGATGTGCAGAGTACATCCCATTTTATAAGCTATTTTTCTGTGCAGTAGTGTGTTTATGGACCCTCCCTTTATTTTCCTCTGTGCTTCCTGAGGTCCAAGACAGGGTCTGTGTTGTCAACTCTAACCCCAGAACCTAGCACAGTACCTGGAGCAGTCTGTGCTAAATATGTATTGGATGCACCCCCTAAAGCATTCTTGTACTTTTTTTTCTTTCACAATTCATTGCAGTGAAATAATTTTTGGCCTTCAAATTGTAAATATATAAAACACCTGGGTCTGCTCTACATGGGACGTGTAGGAAATCGCTCATGCTAACAAGGATGTTTAGAGAAAGTCCAGCCAGGAACTAGGTTTACAGGTATCATGATAGCTAAAATCAGCTTCAGTTATACCAACTCACATTAATGGGAAAACTTACGTACTTTGTCCAAAAGTGTAATGAAAGAAAACCAGGATGAGATCTCTCACATAGCCTTATTTCTATTTCTCAATTATACAGGGACAAGTACTGAGTTCATGGGCTCTTCAGGCTCTTTCTTTGTCTTTCTTTGACCTCATCTTGGCTGACATTTGGGCTTTCTGAGCTTATGAGTATATTGAGCAGAGGGTGGAAAGAGAAAATGAAAGAAGACAAAAAAACTGGACCAGTGAAATGACAAATGTATTACATTTTTTTATTATTATTCATTAATCCTCACCCTAGGATATATATTTTTTCCATTGCTATTTTTAGAGAGACAAGTGGGGAGGTAGGGAGGGAGGGAGAGAGAGAGAGAGAGAGAGAGAGAGAGAGAGAGAGAGAGAGAGAGAGAGGAACATAGGTTTAAGGGGGACACATCTATTGATTGCCTCCCTCACGCTCCCTGACCAGGACCGGAGATCAAAACTGCATCCCAGGTACATGCCCTTGACCAGGAATCCGACCCATCACCCCGCAGTGCACTGCCAATGCTCTAACCACTTAGCAACACCAGCCGGGACTTCATTTTATTATTGAAATTGAAGAAAAGAAAGATGTCTGATTTTCTATATAGTATCCTAAAAATAATTTGAAATAATTCAGTAGCCTAAGCATTCTGATCTTTTTCTCCCAGAGATAACTGACCATTGGCTACATGAAGCTTATTGTGCATATTAATAGCAATAACAACAGCTGCCATTTATTGAGAGCTTATTAAGTGCCACCCATGATCACTTTTGGAATATTGCTCCAGGTGTTTCACAAAAGGCCCAGGAGGGGGCTGTTGTAAGTCCTATCATTGAGCGAGAAAGGAATCATTTTAGAAAAACCTCACAACTTGTACTTGGCAGGGCTGAAATCCAAATGCAATTTTTTTAAAAATATATTTTATTGATTTTTTTTTACAGAGAGGAAGGGAGAGAGATAGGGAGTCAGAAACATCAATGAGAGAGAAACATCGATCAGCCGCCTCCTGCACATCTCCTACTGGGGATGTGCCCGCAACCCAGGTACATGCCCTTGACCGGAATCGAACCTGGGACCTTTCAGTCCGCAGGCCGACGCTCTATCCACTGAGCCAAACCGGTTTCGGCAAATGCAATTTTTTAAAGACTTTACTCACTGGCCTCTTCAGCCTAACTTACAATGTCATTACCTGGCCATTATAATTCCTTCTCTCATTGCCAGTTCTCAGAGATGATGATAAAAGTGACTTCCAGATGAAATATAGGATGAGAAAGTGATTTCTATATCTTCTACATTGTAATCCAACACAGCCTAGACTATTTCAATCATTATTTACACTCACAAAACATGTTTTCTTCTAAGGTAAATATAGACAGGTACTGTCATTCTGACAATGTCCCCCCAGTTTCTCTCGATAAAAGACAGCAAGGTTCTGAATAAAGTGACTGATAATGTATGTTCTAAAATGACACTATCTCTCCGAAATAAGTAATTTTGCGTGTCAGTCTGACATCTGGATGGCATCCTGAGATGACAGAGCCAGTCCTAAAAAGCAACCTTTCACAGTATCATATTTTACTATTTGCCACAATTATGTAGCTGCAAGGAAACAAAAAAGTTTCTGGGCAGTAGAAAGACTTGGTGAATAGTCTTATTCTTTAAAATACTTAAACATTTATGCCTTTAAAAATCAGAAACAGCCTCTTTTGGGCACAGCTTGTCAGGATTAGTAAAAATGTCAAATTTTAATGTCACTGACAAAAACAAATCCTGTACCATTAATATTCTGGTGGGATTAAAATTCTCATCACCTTATTGCTACAGATGGTACAAGATTCTCTTCCCTAACTGAATAACACATTTAATTTATAATGCAATGAGATGTGCCAATGGAAACTTTTGGCTATGTTTCCAGAGATAGCCTTAGCTGACAATGTAATGATGCAACAGTTTCCGACTATTGGCAAACAAAAGGTGCTCATATGTTGCTGCTAATCCTCTAGAGCAGGCAGTTATGGCATCCTATAGTGCACAGCAATCATTTTGTCATGCAGAAGGTATCGGGGCATGGAAATGTTTCCATATCAAGGTTTAAGTGAAGGATAAAGACCAGACAACTATTGTCTTTAAGATGAGCTATACATCTAGTACTAGACATCCAGATCAGTTAATTCCTTTTAAAAATGACTAGATTTTTAAAATTTGTAACAGAAGACCCAGGTGAACTTAAGGCATGATTATAACATGGGAGGCTACATGAATTTTAGTGTAAGCATTATGAATAAAAACTTCTGTGCACAGCCATGTAGCTCAGTGGTTGAGCATTGACCTATGAACCAGGAGGTCACAGTTCAATTCCTGGTCAAAGCACATGCCCGGGTTGTGGGCTCAATCCCCAGTACGGGGCATGCAGGAGGCAGCTGATCAATGATTCTCTCTCATCATTGATGTTTCTAGTTCTCTCTCCTTCTCCCTTCCTCTCTGAAATTAAAGATATATTAAAAACAAACAAAACTTGCAACATGCCTAATTTCATGGTGATATTTCCTTATTCATACTCTTTTATGTTTTAAATATTTTCTAGTTTTCTATGTTCTATTGCATACATCTGCTAAAACTATTTAGTAATGTTTTGGTTGGGACAATTTGCTATTTGTCTAATTGACAGACACCAACATGTAGAAAATAAAAATTACAGCCCAGTTGAACTGTAGGTGCATGTACAGGAAAAGGCAAAAATAAAATAAAAAACTCTAAACAGTACAGCACAGCTTAACACTGAAAGAAAGCCAACTCTACCTTGCATTCTGGACAACCATGACTTGACTGCATTGATTCCAAGAGCAGAAGTGAAGGATACAACAGGAAGTAGGAAAGACAGAAAGAAAAAAGTTAGGAACAGAAGTAAGGAAGAAAACATGAGAATAATAATTAGGGAGCTATACCACAACCTACAAATGACATGAGGCAGAAAATAATATTTTAACTAAAGTGAAAATAATACCTCACAAGTGCAATAGAACCCCGTGGCCTCAGCCACTGGAATAATTAGGAGTAATTTAATAAAGGACTAGGAATTGAATAGGAGTAGCATATTAGCCGCCTTTGGGCCAAATCCCACCAAGCAGGAATGCTTTGTTTGACAAACTGTATGAGGATGGTTTTAGGTGGGAATCTCACTCTTCATTTCACTATAGTTCCCACCTTACCCTGCTACCCCAGAATGAACTGACATATTTATGTTACCTGCCTGTCCTTTCTGCTTATTCAAGTGTGTAATAGTCTAACTGAAACATAGTCCTGTAATAAATAAAAGAAAGGTACTCTACTATTGTTTGAAAGATGATACTCCAGGATGTTATTAAAGATAGAAACTAAACGACAGTGTTTTAATTTTAGAATTAAATTAATTTTAATTCATTAGCAAATGTTAAATAGAGATATACCCGTGGCAGTGATTTCCTCTTATCCCATTATATTGTGATTAAATAACACTGAAGGTCTAATGACCCAAATCAAAAACAGAATGAAGTTATCAGTTTGTTGTTATACCCATGTTTAAAACATTTAGTCAAATTACAGTTATAACTAATACATAAAGATATAAATGAATTAACATAAAATAAAAACTCCCTTTTCTTGCACTATGTGGCTAGTTGGTGATCTTATAAATTAAGTCAATAAATTAAAACTATTTAATTTATACCAGCAATATGTTTCTAAATAAAATTAGGCAGGATAAAATTAAAGGCTGTATACTGAATTTGTTAGAGCACCTGGCATTTTTCAAATTATTTTTTGAATGTTATCTAATTTGATTCCCCTGACAAATGAAAAATTATGGCTCTGCCTACCTTGGCTCTCTCAATATCAATAAGCAAACTAAATCTCAAGAATTGGTGATCTGCCTGTGGTGATATAATTAACACATAGCAGATTCAGATGCAAGGCATAACTCTAATTTGGATCCTGTTCAAACAAACCAAATACAGTCATAAACATACTTTTGTATGATTTCAATGCTTTTAAATTGTTGATTTGTTTTATAGCCCAGAACATAGTTTATCTTGGTGAATGTTCGATGTGCACTTGAAAAGAATATGTATTCTGTTATTGATGTGTAAAATGTTCTATAAATATCAATTAGGTCATCAAACCAACTAGGAAAATATCATGAGGCAATTGGGGAAATTAAGGCATTATTTATACATTTTTAAAAATTATTATGGTTATATGTGGTATTATGATTATTTTTGAAATGAGTTACCTTTTAGAAACATATACTGAAATATTTGCAGAAAAAAGTTATATAGTTGACATCTACTTTAAAATAATCTGTATGGAGGGCGTATATGTGGGCAAAATGAAACAGGACTGGCTAGGAAATAGAAAATTTCCAAGAAAAAGTAATATTTGAATGTCACTTCTCAAATTAAATTAAAAAATAAACAAAATGAACAAAAATAAAACCAGAATTTTCAAGTTACCAATCCAAAATTTTTGTTGATCACTTATGTTTCCATTATGCTAATTTGGTTAATACAAATTGTTCACATAAGGTATAACAATCTGCTGGGTCCAAATCACTGTTTTGAAACCATCCTTGAGTATTGATTTATATATTAGAACATAGCAATTTGCATTTATTATGTGAAAATTAAATATCTCCATAGAGAGTTTGCTTTATATGAACAGTTTATATATCACACAACAGATTCAGAGATAATTTTCATTTATTTACCAAACTAGACATTTCAACTGACTCTTTTTAAAAAATTTATTAGTATTTTAAGAACACTGATTTGAAATATGCATATGAATAAGGATGCATCAACAAGTCATTTAATGAATATTTAACATATTAGATAACACACATGTCCTATGAAATAAAGTACTAAGTTATGTGTCCTTGAACATTGGTTTCACAAATAAATGTGGGAATGTAAGGTCATTTTTAAATCTCCCACAAATAATTTCCTTTAATGATTTCACAGACAATCTGACTGGTCATAGCAAGAGTGGTTTCCAGAATCTAATCACTGATGTGCTCTCTCTCCGAGGCAGGCTTTATTATGACCAATGGCTCTCCTCGAACCCTTTAAGGCTTAATTATACATTTTAATTCCACCTCATCTGCTACTTATTAATAAATATTTCATCTGGGTAAAACTAAGGAAATGATATTAAACTCTTTGAAATTAGAGACTAGAAGACATTATATCATTATTTTTTAAATCAGGGGATGCATAATTAAAAGAAATTGTTTCTTTACTTACCCTCGCCCTGGAAGAAGGTACACTTTAACAAAGGGGTCAGAATAACCATTGTTGTCTCGCGGGACTAAGTTTCTTGCTTGGAGAATGTGTATTATGAGATTGCCAAGATCATAGTTGATTTGAAGCTTAAAGAGACAGAAACATATTTGGTGAATATTATTTTTGTTTTGTTTTAAAAAACATAATTGCATTACCAGTCAATATTTTACGAGTATTTCTTTTTGTTCTCATAAGATGCATCAATCCTCATTTCCATTTTATTTGAAACTGAACAGACCAGTAAATGTCTAATTTAATTGGGAGTTCCCAGGCACATGAATTACTAGCAAAAGTGCTATTCATTTTTTCTGAGGTGAAAGTCCTGGCCTATTTAAAATTCATTTAGAAGAAAAATCATACAGTGAATTCTAGTTGCATTTTTAAATGAAATATCAAATATCTACTTTTAAATGTTGAACGTTCATATATACAATTGGAATTCTGAAATTAAATTAACTAGTTGATATACTTACTAGAAAATGTAATTTGCATTTCACCAAATAATTAGCAGTGGGAGGAATCCTTATTTAAACATAAAGCTATCCCTACTGAAATGCAGGAATATTTCAGAAGGTGTAAAATTTACCTCTTCCTATATTACATTATGTGATGTTAAACCTGAAGTTTTTCTTTCTGTTCTGCTGTTTTTCTAGTAGAGTGAGAGGCTAACATAATGAAATCTTGCTCTTCAATTTTAGAAGCTGAAGAGGAAAGAAGAGGCGTTGCTTCATAGATGCTTAATAGCTGTTGCAAAATTGTCACTGTATAGTAAAAGATTTATATTTCTAATAAATATTTGAGAAGCCTGCATAATTCAAAATAAGTGAAATAACCCATTTTACTCCTTCGAAATTGAAAGGGTCTTTTGGTATTAGAATAAGACTTAACTCTGCTTGATGTTCTTACCAATTAACAAGAAGCAAAACATTTATATTTCAAAGCAGAAAATCCATAAATAAAAATACTAACAAATTTTATAATTATACAATAAAGATATGTAATAGTTATGTTGAAAATAAGATAATTCAGATGAGCCAAAATTTATCTAAAATTTCATAATTAAAATAATTGTTAATTTTAGCATAATTTTGATCTGGTTATCATGTTTTGTGCCAAAAAAGGAATCTTTAATAACTTTTCTCTATACAGAAAAGCCCAGAGTCTGAGCATCATGAAACAAAATACTGTGAAGGAAGAGGAACACTGGGAAGTTTAGAACTGCAGTAACTGTGTGCTACAATGGATACTGAAATATATAATTACTCTGAAATTAATTTCACTGAGATTTAGAACAGCTTCCAAATTTTTAAGAAGTTCTTTCCTATTTTCTCCTTTCTCTGCCAGCCTTAAAGTTTATTTTTAACTGATAAAGCACCCAAACTATTTCTTGTTGTGTGTTTTTTTCCCCAAAACCATTTATTGTTGAAATGAAAACTTGCAGGCTTCCTTAAGCTAGTGCTTTTCAAAGTTTACTCTGCAGGGCCTTAGAGAACACTTAGAGTTGCTCACAGGTTACTTCCAGGAGAGAAGGAGATGCCTGTCCCCTGTAATCCTTACCAGAGCTATTCAAGCGCTGGCAGTCATTGTTTGGGTGTCTACATAAGGTGTTATTTAGAATAAGGTTTTGCTAAAAGAAAAAAAAAGATGAAGCCAATGTTATAAGTGGATTTAAAAAAAGAAAGGGAAAAATATCCCAAGAGTTACGAAGGAATGTTTTTAATGTAAATTTCTACTATAGAATTAAACACTACTGCTCAAGGGAAAGGAAAAAAAAACATAAGAACAAACAACAACAACAACAAAAACAAAAACCACAACAAATATTGGTCCAGGAGCAAGAAGTATTAAAGGAAAAAAAGGGGGGGGGATGAGGGCATGAGTGGGGGGATGGGGGAAATGGGGCAATAAGGACACATATGTAATACCTTAATTAATAAAGAAAAACATTATAAAAAATAAAAATAAATTTTAAAAAATGGGAGAGAGAGAGAAAGAAACTGTGAATTAGAAAAGCTAGCTTTTTTTTTCTTTTCTTTTCTTTTCTTTCTGTCTGAAATGAAGGATCAGGGTCTGGCCTAGGAGTGGAAAACAGCTGTGAGTCACCAGACTTAGAGAACATATGTAATCAGGCTTCATCCTGCTGGGTCCTTCTTAGAAAGGTGTCCATCTACCTTCAGCACTTATTTCTCTATTTCTGCAGTCACACTTCACGTTTGTTTTAATCAGTGAGTGCCTAGACAATCACTTAATTTATTACTTTGTGTGTCAGCCCCTTTATAATATTTCCTGTTGGCCACTGCTGTATGACCTTTTAATTAGTCTTTTCCTTACTCCGAAATGTTTACTGATCACCCTATTATTTAGTGGCTCACTCCCCCTCAGCTCACATTGAAGGTTCTTTCAAATTTAGTCTTAACTTATCTCTACAGGAACCTTTCACGGCAGCAAAGCCGACCTCTTCATTTCATGCCTCTCTGGCAGCAGAGCCTTTCCTCGTACCTTCTCTTCTTCCAGGAACACACTCCCCTCTCTCCCTGCTTATCCTCAAATCAGGTCAAATCTCTGTTATCCTTCGTGAAATCTTTCATGCACATTTCCTCCAGAACGTGTTAGAGTTGCACTAAGACTCACTGTTCTCATTCCTTTATCGGGAACTTACTATCTTCAAAGTTATTATTTTATATTGTGTTAATTTTTTCTGTGGGACATTTCTTATCTACTCGAAATTACATTTTGGTATCATCTAAATCACAATTTTCTACCACTTTTACTATGACTCACAGTAGGAAAGACATGTTACAATGTATTACACTAATACAGAAACACACATAGAACTAAAAAGAGTGATTAACACCACTTTTTTTCCCCCCCTATTTTCCTGGTCAAAATCCACTAAAATGACTTAAACAATTTCCAATTAGTCCAGAACCCTTCCCCCCACCCCCCGCCCAGTAAGAAAAACACAGCTCTACAAGAATTGTTTAGCAATTTTTTAACAATTGTTAACCAGAGGAAGAAATGAGGACAGCATTCAACTCATGAAACTCTTGAAGAAGAAACTTTAAAGTCTAGGAGAATCTGTCATGTTGGAAATACATTCAAGAAATATAAAGTAACTGAGACGTAAAATGTATTAATACTACTAAGGTTTCAGGCATGTTTCAAGGCATCTAATTCCATAGATATAATTAGATTTCATAAAACATATATTTGTATTAAAATACTATTCTTTGCAGTCGTAGTTTTTCCCTTTATAGATCTATATGTTATAAAACAGAAAAGGTTCTAACAGTGTTTACAACTTCAACAGACCAGGGGGTGGAAATAATCAGAAAAGATTGCAAAATGATGATTTAAAAAAAAATGTTCATACCTGAATTTCCCCCGTAATTGGATGAGAGACAACCTTTGTTGCATCAGTAGGCTGCAATATTAAAAACATACATTATAATAGATAAACCCTTCATAGAATTTACTGTTTCAACTTCCTCCTGAAATTAATTTCTATTTGGCCAGAGCACACTGCCTGGAAAATATATTTCACCCATTTGTCTGCTTCAGATTATGCTGTCTGCTTATACTTCTCAATACATGTTTAATTTTATAGCCACATGAATCTGCTTTTCATTTTGTTAAGCCTGTTTTGAAGCTATAATTTTATACCTGCAGTAATGTATTTTCAATTACTTAAGGAAATGAACGCTTTGGTTCAATGTACTCTATTTAAATATTCATAGGATTTAAAGATCTATAGAGGAATAATTTTTTTATACACCAGCTGCCTAGGAGACAGAAGTTATGAAAATCCATGCTTATACTCCTTTGTTGGGTATTCCTGTTCTCTTCTAGACTGAGGTACCAGGCAATCACTTTCTAAGATCTCACACTCCATTATAATTCCATCCCTTTCTATTTAAGTTCTCATTTCCTTAATAAGTCCCTTATGGCCGAAACCGGTTTGGCTCAGTGGATAGAGCATCGGCCTGAGGACTGAAAAGTCCCGGGTTCGATTCCGGTCAAGGGCATGTACTTGGGTTGCGGGCACATCCCCAGTAGGGAGTGTGCAGGAGGCAGCTGATCAATGTTTCTCTCTCATCGATGTTTCTGGCTCTCTATCCCTCTCCCTTCCTCTCTGTAAAAAATCAATAAAATATATTAAAAAATAAATAAATAAGTCCCTTATGTTAGTAGAGCTTTAAAAACAGGAATGTGATCTAGTAAACTGATTCACACTGCTGAAAAAATGACTGACTGCTGACTTGTTACATTGCCTTGAAATATTTGTAGAAAATGAGAGATGATAAACCTGACCGCAGATCTTACAGAATTTCAGGCAATGTGGAATGTGGCATTTAGGGAGACATTTAGGGAGACATTTAGGGAGACATTTCCCAAAATGGAGGCCAGCTTACCACTCTACAAAGAAGGCCTAGTCTCCCTACATGTTATATATTGGCCTTGTTTTAATAATTAACTGGAAAAGGAAAGATCCTTAATATTTAGGTGTATATACTTGTTCTGTCACCTTTTGCTTTAAATTTTTATCCTAGAAATGAGAGCAATATTCCAGGTCTTGTTCTGTGAAATATTCACAGGAAAAAAAAACCTAATATAATCATTGGCAAAGTTATGGACTATGTGTTAAATTTTCTACGCCATGTATCCTTTATTCGTTCAACTCATTTGTACGAACAGTCATTTACTAACACCGAAACTATGCTCTGGTTACAAAGGATAAAATGTCAGTTAGTGAACAATTATATTTACTTAAAATTATTTTACTATTAAAATTCAAGGAAAGAAAACTGAATCTAGAAAAAGAAGGACCACACAAGTTCCTGAAACTACACCTCAATTAAAGACACGAGCTTTCTAAAACCAGATAGCCTTGCATTTCAATTAGGAAAGTTGGGTAATAACTGAGATAAAAAGTCAAAAGTGAGACAAAAGAAAAAGGAAAGTGTGATTATTGGTAACTTATTTTTTTAAACAGTCATAGCTTATTTGACAAGAGCACACAAACCTAACTAGATTCAACATAGAGAATAAACTTACGGGTCATTTTTAGTTGTTCGGGGTATGACAGAGAACGCATAAGAATGCAGAAATGGAAAACTGGTTTGTTGGGGTTTTTTTTTGCTCCAGTAGATAATTAGGAAATGAGAAAACATAAGAACATCTTAGAAAATGATATTGTATTTCCTATCTGCCAGTCTAAATAAGGAGGAACTAGAAAGTAACTCAAAGGTCACATGGCGCACTTCTCACCTTGCTGCTGCTGTGTTTCTTTTTGCTCACCGAGGGGGACCCTGGTTGCCCAGGGCTTGGGACAGAACTGGATCCTGCTGATGTAGGGCCTGAATGAGCATGAGATCCTTTTTCCACAACAGAGGACATAACCAGCGGTGACTGCTGTAGCGAAACCTTCTGGAGCTCTGCAGCCAGTTGCTTAGGATCAACCCCTGGGGACTTGGCTTTATCCACTGCAACAAAATAAAATGGCTTTATAGGTTCCTGGATTTCACAGGTACTTAACACCAAGGAACTGATTTGAATTCTAGATTACAAAGTCAAAATATTACTTATACAACCACCTACATTTTAAAAAATAAATAAAAAATACATAAATAATTGTACCTTTATGTATCTATTTCTAAGAAGTCTAGAAGGATCACAGAAGAGTAAAAGAATTCTGAGTTACAGAGGGAAATTGAGCTTCCTATTCCATCTTCAGAAAATGTTTTTAATGTTTTACATAGAAAATTGTACGAAGATACAATATTCCATTTTATTCACTGGAATTTAATTTGTATGACTAGCTACTTTTCCTTCTTTAAATCTTAACTATAACTTTCTCTAAGGGGGAAATTTCAAAGAGTATATTTACATTTCCAGGTTTATTATTGTTTCCAGAGGCCCTGGTCTCTTTATTTAGTGTAATAACCCAGACTCAGAATGCATAGGAAGTGCTCAATATATCATTGTTAAACAAAGGGATAAGTGATATTTTTAATCTTACATTTGATCTAAATGTAAAAATGTGAAATCACACAGCAAGAATTTCATATATATTTCTTTAATGGGTCTAACATGCAAATGAGTG
Organism: Myotis lucifugus; assembly: GCF_000147115.1. NCBI lineage: Eukaryota > Metazoa > Chordata > Mammalia > Chiroptera > Vespertilionidae > Myotis > Myotis lucifugus. The sequence goes on along the minus strand of NW_005871099.1, from coordinate 2,890,390 downwards.
TTTCCCTGGAATGCTAAAAATGTAGCTACAATGCTTTTGATTTTCTTTACCATTACATAAATATATAAACATCCATCAGTCTATCGCTTTATTTTTGTCTATATCTGTTTATGTCTGTATTTTTATCTACAGCTACATCTGCCTCAATAATTGTAGATTGTTCCCAACTTATGATAGTTTGACTTAACGATTTTCAACTTTACAATGGTCCAAAAGTGATACACATAACAAGTTACATGAGCTACTCAACAACTTATAATAAATAGGCATTATTTTAGATAATTTTGCTCAACTGTAGGCTAATGTAAGTGTTCTGAGCACATTTAAGGTAGGCTGGTCTAAGCTGTGATGTTTGAGAAGTTAGGTGTATTGAATGCATTTTTGACTTAAGGATATTTCCAACTTATGATGGGCTTATTGGGGCAAAACCCCATTGTAAATGGAGGAGCAGCTGTAATTCCACGTCTACTTTTTACTCACAGTTGAAAGCAGATTACTTTCACCTACCAGATTTTGGTGGTTCATGAAGTTCCAGGTGCTGGGGATTTTCAGAATCTGAGAGCATATTGAGGTCCCTAAAAATTAAAACAAAAAAATTAAGGAAGAATTTGAGGAAGCCTGACACAAAAGGCCCTTTTCCCCAACTACCCTGAATATTTTTTTAGTAGGTAAATGAGAAGTGGTTAATGATATAAAGCAATTTCAAAGCATGCTCACCCTTCTAACCAAATATATATTGGCAATGCTGTTAAACGTCAGCTGATAAAAATGGTTATTTAAGGTGAAATCTTTATGGATTAAATGTAAGTTTATTTTGAAATACTATACACATCCATGAAATCTAAATGGGTTTAAGTTTTCATTTATATGAAGCGTGTTTCAATAAAAGGATGAAAGGGGAGAGCTATTGACATTAGTCAGAGACAAAATTATCTGAATTCTTTCTGTGCTTTAAACTTTGATTCTGAACACAAGAAATCTATAAAACTTGTATTCTCTTTATTTTCTAATTACAGAAAATCTTGCTGACTGGCAAAGGTTCCACCTTAACAATTTTAAATTAAAAGAGCCATGAATAGCCAAAAAAATGGAAACAAAAAGATGGGGAAAAACTCACAGTCTTACACATATTTCTGCTTCCCCACTTTGCTGACTAATGATACTCTGCACTTCTTCATATGTTTTAGAAGTTAAAGGAATTCCATTCCATTCCAAAACTTGCATCCCTAAAAAGACAAATTCAAGTATAATGTGAAAATTGTGTGCTATTTCTAGTCCGGGTCCATAGGGCATAGAAGACACTGCTCTGCATTTGCAAACCAACTCAGCACACTATTTCAGAGAACATCAGTTCCAAGTTCTCTGGAACCACATGTACTTTGGTTTCATCAACTTACCTGAACACATGAAATGTATCTAACACAACATGCAAAATGTTGCTTTTGGAAATCTATTAAATGCTGTCAAACACATGCATTTTACGCACACTGCTATAAAGAAAACATTACTGAATGTATATTGCTTAGACCAATTTTGTACAACCACCAATATAATCATTTCATGGGGAACAAGCAACTAGAAAAGTATCAAGTACCATATTCTATCGTGGAATGGGAGTGGCAGAAAAAAGCCATTAGGATTTTGCTGTGAAGCTCCCCTTAAGGAACTACTATACCTTCAACTTGGCTCAGATAAACCGATTTCCATGTTGTGTCTCTTCTTCATTACCTGCGAGATATTCCTGAGTAGAAGCAGCAGAAATGCTAGAGAGAGCAGCTTCATGTGTGTGTATTGCCTGTGCAGTAAGTAGTACAAGGCCTTGTGCTCAGGAGGTCCTATGCTTGGTTTCATTAAGCTTTGCCATTGCTATTTTGAAATTCTTAATAATGTTTGAACAAAGAGCTCTACATTTTCATTTTGCACTGGGTCCTGTAAATTTAGTTACCTAAAAATGTAATTTTCATATAAAAAAGTAGTACTATATAATATTTCAACATCTTACATTTAATCCTTTGGTCCATTTATTATGAGCTGTCAAAATAATCTAGGGACAAATATTTGGCACAAATCAGATGGTCCTAATCTGTGGCTATGTGAGCTGGATATAAATTAGATAAAACTATCCAAAGTTATAGTGCCTACATATTTATGGATGCTACCAGCTTTACCTGAGAAAAATGTATGTATGTCATACTAGGCTATAATTAAATAAAAATAAATACTTGTCAACAAATTACATTTTCAATGTGCTTCACAGATGCCTGTGTGAAATTACCTATTGCTCAACATTGATTTCAATGGGAAATGCTAAATATGGCACGATTGAGTCTTTAACATTTTAATGATTTTGATATACATTGAAAAGCATATTACCAGTAGCAAGCAAGGGAAAAGCTTTTAGTGAAGTGGCAAAAGAAGTCCATAAAAATGTCCACAATTACACAAACAAAAACGACTTTTCCATAACTTACTCCAAGAAAACTTTATCTTCAGATGGGCCTTACGTTTATTTCAATAATCCCAGGCTGTTGTACATATAAAATGAGAAAATAACATAAAAGACAGTGGTGACACCACTAAAGAAAAATTTAGTACTGAAAGAGGAAAAACACACTTTTTTCTGTTAGTCAGGAGTAAGAGTTATTTACGACAGATGATTTTGAATGGAAACAAATTAATGGTGTTGTAATCCAGAAATTGCATTGTCACTTTTCTGCAGAGCATAGTCTATGAAAAGAAATAGCCACATAATCTTGATGCTACTTCTGTTGGATTTACCTGTTTATTTTTCACATCTCAAAAAATAACAGTGCAAATTTCCAAAACATAATTATCCAGTGACATGAAAAATGCTTCTAGTCATAAAAAAAACTGTTTAGAATCATTAATAACATTGCTGGAAAAAATATACAGAAAACTAGGGTCTGGCCTAGATATATATCTGAGATCATGAACTATATAATATGCTCTGCTAAACTTTTTTTTTTATATATATATTTTATTGATTTTTTACAGAGAGGAAGGGAGAGAGATAGAGAGTTAGAAACATCGATGAGAGAGAAACATCAATCAGCTGCCTCCTGCACATCTCCCATTGGGGATGTGCCCGCAACCCAGGTACATGCCCTTGACCGGAATTGAACCTGGGACCTTTCAGTCCGCAGGCCGACACTCTATCCACTGAGCCAAACCGGTTTTGGCCGCTCCGCTAAACTTTTCCATTCACTCAGTTTCCCACCAGAGTTGGTGCAATACTATAGTTCAAAAGATTTTTCCAGGTCTTTTATCCTTATTCTTGGTTCCAAAGGTGAGTATCAGATAATACAGGGAACGTGACTACTTGAACAGTCATTTAGTTAACACTTCCCCTTTGCATTGCCTTTCCAACTTCCTACGAATCCTACAAAAACCACAGGACAATAACCAAGTGAATATACAAATAACGCCTTATCAATTCATTAGATGGTTTTAACAGTTTGAGAATTAAGTATCATGTGACATCAAATACAGTAATTTTGAAAAATATGTTAATTGTAAAATTCTATTGTAAAATGCATGCAAAAATTTGTTGAAAATTATTATACTACATGGAAATATAGTTCACTAAAATAGTCTTTTACCATTTAATTGATTTGAATGTAAGCATATTTAAACTTCAGATAACTTTTTACTCTGACTTTGAGAAATAATTCCTGGAAGATAGTGTACACATAAATGGTTAAACCTATTACTTAGCATTATGAGCAAATAATTACATTTTATAGTATTTAAAATTTATCAACATATATGTTAGCCAACTGTTCAAGTTTGAGAGTGTTCAGATGATTCTTCAATTATATTCCTAGAAAGTACCTATTCTAATAGTTTCTATTAGAAAAACTAACATAACCTAAATTTTGCTGAATGTGCAACAGTGATGATAGGACTTGGTGTTCAAAATCTTATATTTAAAAGGTTATCAAAATTTAAAAGTATAATAATAGGTTAATTTTCAAATTTAAAAAATCAATCAACATAAAAGATTCTCAAATGTGTTTTCATATTTTATGGGATTACCTAATTTTATATGTTCCTCAAACTGCCAAATCTATTCTTATCTTTATAACACAAAATTTCATGTATTTCTTTGTCCATATTTAATATTTTCCATTACTGCAAAAACATCTATATATTAAAATTATTGAGTTAACAGTCAAACTTTTATAGGTTATTGTACATCCACTCATATATCACACAAAAGATGAAGACCTTTATTTACTTATTTCAAAGATATTTTTTCAGTTCCTTATATGTGGCAGGTGATACACAATTCATCACCTTTGTAATGATCAGCATCTTTATGCTGTTATGTGCTAATATTTTATGCTGTCATATAAAGTAATAAAATACATTCATTCTAGTGGAAAAAAACAGAAATATCTCAGCAATTAGTAAAATAAAGATGATTTACAGGAAATTCAAAAGTGTTATAAATATATGAAGAAAAGCCCATACTCATTAGTGATTAGAAAGTATAAATTAAAGCAAGAATAACATGTTACTATTACTTAACTATCATCATTCAAAAAGATCAAAAGCCAGAAAATATCATGTGTAGGATTATGGGACTTTACTTCAGGGGAAATTATACTTGCTAGATGGTTTTCCAGCTTCATCCCCACTCTAAGATGTGAAAAGAATATATCAACATGAAAAATAAAACAACTGCTTATTTACAATTTACAAACATGTAATTATTTTGATGGAGATGCAGATAAGTGCAACCACTCTGGAGGGCAATGTGGCAGAACATTGTTAAATTAAGCTCATGTACACCCTATGACCCGGAAATCTTCTTGAGTATCTATTTGTGGGAGGTGCAAGTTTCAGGAGAAATGGACAATGACAGGAAGAAAATGCTCACAATGAAAACACTCCACAGCGTTTGCAGGAAACAGACATATAGGTGTTGAGGTCAAAAGGTGAAACCATCTTGAAATCATTTGCCAAGTAAAGACAAGTGAGAAACAGGATCTGATCTATAGGGCAATGACATTTATATACATAAAATAATATTGACACAAGTTAACATTACACATTTTACAAATAAATACATCACATAAATTATAATAGCTACTTATGGTGAAAAAGGGGAATTGGAAAAGAAGATGAGATAAAAAAGGAATGAGTTAATAAATGACTGAATAAACAACAAACCCCCCCCCCCCCACACACACACACACACAGGAGGAGACCTTACATGAACCAATGTGCTATAAAATGAGAATCTGATGCAGCTGGGGTAAAAACAAAAAACAAACAATTAATACTTTTTCTCCACTGATATTATTAACCATGACTATAGATTAATGTACTAAATTTGGACATTCACTCTCAAGAGCCCTTTATAAACTAGCAGCAGCAGCAAAATTTCAGCTGAACTGGTCATTGCCCTGACTTTCTAAATAGCTAGCAAATCTTGCAAATGAGTTTCAGGAGTCCAATATGTTGTCCACATCTGTTACATTAATTACTCATTCATTTTCAAGTTGTGTAGTGTTAATATAAGAGAAATATATACTAGTACATGGATGGATTTTATTATATTTTATTTTTTAATATATTTTTTATTGATTTCAGAGAGGAAGAGAGAGGGAGGGAGAGATAGAAACATCAATGGTGAAAGAGAATCATTGATCCGCTGCTCCTGCAAACTCCACACTGGGGATCCAGCCCGCAACCCGGGTATGTGCCCATACCAGGAATCGAACTATAACTTCCTGGTTCAAAGGTCAGTGTTCAACTGCTGAGCCAAACCAGTTGGGCTTTATTTTTTTAATTACATTTTCTATATTTTACAGTTTTAAGCTATTATACATTAACATGAAAGAAAGGAAACAAGGAAAGATGGGTAGAAGAAAGGAAAGAATGAAGGGGAAAAAGTATAGAAGGAGGAAATCTTCGATAACGAAAAAAATAATATGGTAAGACATATACTAGATGCCCGGTGCATGACATTTGTGCACGGTGGGGGGTGTCCCTCAGCCCAGCCTGAACCCTCTCCAATCTGGGACCCTTCGAGGGATGTCCGACTGCCAGTTTAAACAGGCAGTCGGACATCCCTCTCACAATCCAGGACTGCTGGCTCCCAACTGCTCGCCTGCCTGCCAGCCTTATTGCCCCTAACTCCTTTTGCCTGCTAGCCTGATCACCCCTTAACCACTCCCCTGCCAGCCTGATCGATGCCTAACTGCTCCCCTGCAGGCTTGATTGCCCCTAACTGCCCTCCCCAGCAGGCCTGGTCCCCCTCAACTGCCCTCCCCTGCCGGCCATCTTGTGGCGGCTAACATGGGGGCAGCCATCTTGTGCACTGGAGTGATGGTCAATTTGCATATTACTCTTTTATTATATAGGATATTTTCTAAGAGAACTCATGTATATGTATAAAATCTTAAGGTTTGAAACTATCTTGTTGAATAGTGAATCTCATAACATTGCCATTTTTGTCATTGTCGTTATTTATTATTGCTATAATTTTTACTCTTGGAACCCATAGTTCAAACAAAACTTAAAACAGTGCCTCAGTATTCAAAATGTACAAAAATGGAGCTACTTTCATTGAAGCAAGTTCCCTGTACCTGCTATTCTCCTCATTCTCCAGTTCTCACTCTATACAGACCCTTAGCTATTTGATAATAGAATTAAACTCATTAGACATTTATAAAAATGTATTTTTATTGATTTCAGAGAAGGGAAAGGGAGAGAGAGCTTGAAACATTAATGATGAGAGAGAATCATTGATTGGCTGCCTCTTGCACACCCTCTACTAGGGATCAGGTCAGCAACCCAGGCATGTGCCCTGACCAGTATAGAATCACAACCTCTTGGTTCATAGGTCAATATTCAACTTCTGAGCCACACCAGCTGGGCTCATTAGACTTTTTAATGTAAATGTTATAAATTTACATTCTTGCAAATTTCTTTACTATTAAGTTCACATATGTGGAAGATTTGGGGTAGCTTTCTACTTTTTTGCTTTAAGTAACTGTATATTTTATATTGAGTAGACATGTGCCCAAAATAAATCAAAAAGATTGTTAAGCAAAAGTATATGCTATGATAATATACTCCATTTTCATTCTTGGCCAGACTAATGAAAAGAGTTCTTTAGAGAAATACTCTGGCCACTGTGCTCAGTGGTTAGAGTGTTGGCCTATGAACTGAAGGGGCTCAGGTTGGATACCCGGTCAAAGGCTCATACCTGGATTGCAGATTGATCCCTGGCCCCAGTTGGGGCACATGTGGGAGGCAACCAATCAATGTGTCACTCTCACATTGATGTTTCTCTCTCTCTTTCTCTCCCCCTCCCACTAAAAAAAATAAATAAATGGAAAAATATATCCTGAGGTGAGGACTAACCAAAAAAAAGAGTTCTTTAGAGAAATGTTATAGAGCTTGGGTATATTTTTAAATAGTTCAGAATTATTGAAGTTAAGTTCTATATTGACTATCATTAATTTAGGGTGTGATTTTGAGCAATTTATTTTCTATGTTTCTTCTTTCACTCACACTTTTTGTAAAGAACAAGTCATTAAAATCAGCAAAAGATGGCTTACATATATAATTCTCAGGTAAAATTAATTTGCATATTTTAAAATTCTCAAGATCCATCTATGTTGTCACAAATGGTAGTATTTGATCTTTTCTTATGGCTGAGTAGTATTCTATAGTATATATGTACTACATCTTCTTTATCCAATCTTCTATAGAGGACACTTTGGCTGTTTCTATGTCTTGCCCACCATGAATAACTATGCTAAGCAAAATAAGTCAGTCAGAAAAAGCTAAGAGCCATTGATTTCACTCATATGTGGGATATAAAACTGAAACTCATAGACACAGACAACAATATGGTGGTTACCAGAGGCAAGAGGGTTGAGGGGGGAGTAAAGGGTAAGCGGGCCAAATACATGGTGACAGAAGATGATTTGACTTTGGGTGGTCAAATCATCTGCAATATACAGATTATGTATCATAGAAATGTACACTTAAAACCTATATGATTATTAACCAATGTCACCCAATAAATTCAGTAAAAAAGAAAATAAAAAATTCTCACATTTTCAATAGAAAATTATTTAAGATAAATCAAAGACTAAGAATTGTGCTTATCCATACTTCTTTTTTAAGTCTGAGTACATTGAAAATATTTGGAATCAATGACTTTTACACTTGTAGATCTAAAACAGATTTAGCTTCAATAATAAAAAAATAATTGTAAAGAAAATCAATTATCACATATCTTGCAGTATTAATGGTCAATAATAAAAAGGTCTTCAAAGAAAGCATACATAAATTAAATTATATAATGTTTTAAAAGCACTTCACAACTATTTTATAAACTTGTTATAAATCAGGCAAGATCCCTGTAGATGTTCTCCTTTTAGTGTTTTTACAATATATTAGAAAAAAATGAAACATGAGGTAACATGACTTTTTTAACTTCACAAAGTTACTTAATGGTATTACAAGAAATATGAACTCCATCTAACTGTTTCTAAGGCCAAAGCTAGTATCAGTTAAAAGGGAAACTCATTCAACTAATTAATATACAAGCCAGACCACCTGAATATAAAGTGTTCAAATATGTAAAATATAGCACAATGAATACATATATTATTTATAATGTCATTTTAATTACAATAAAGATAATTTATAAATTGTATAAATGATCTATATGACAACATTATTTGAAGACTCAGGCTTGTAATAATTAAAGATATTATTGAATAAATAAAAAGTTGTTGTGGATAAATCATTTTGTGGTGGGTAAATAACAATAATTAGGAATGAAATAAAAGCTGATTAGCTTTCTCATCTATTTTCTCTACTCCACTCCCAGAAAAAAAGTCAGTATCACATTTCTACATGCATGTTGATGAGAAATTAAGCAGGGCCATACTGGAACACAAAATAATGTAGGAAGGGTTGCTCAGTATTACCAATGATCAGGGAAATGCAAATCAAAACCACAATGATTTATCATTTCACATCTATTAGGATGACTATTGTCAAAAACACAAAATTTAATAATTGGTGAGGAGATGCAGAAATTGGAACTCTTGTACTCTGTTAAATGCAATATGGTGCAGCCACTATAGAACATAGTATGAAGTTTCCTAAAAATTAAAAATAGAAATACCATATGATCAAGCAATTCCATTTTTGGGTATTTATCTCTCCCCAAAATTGAAATCAGGAACTTGAAGATAGTCTCACGCCCATGTTCACTGCAGTGCTATACAAACAGCCAAACTGTGGAAATAACCTAAATATCCATTGACAGATGAATAGATAAAGCAAATGTAGTTTGTGCATACAATGGAATATTATTCAGCTTTTAAAAAGGAGGAAATCTTTTAAATCTTCACATGAATGAACCTTGAAGACATGCTAAGTGAAATAATCCAGTCATAGAAGGACAGATACTGCACGATTCCATTCATATGAGGTATCTAAAATAGTCAAACTCAGAAGCAAAGAATAGAATGGTAGTTGCCAGGGATGTAGAACAGGGAGATAGTTTCTAATTAATTTATACAAAATCTCAGTTTTGCGAGACAAATAAATTTTAGATAAACAACTTTGTGTCTGTAGATAACATGGCATTGTACATTTAAAATCTGTAAAGATTTGTAGAGCTCATGTTAAGAGTATTAATTAAAATGAAGAAACAAAAGAAAAGAATGTAGGATGAATGAAAGGAATAGGAGGTAGAGAGTTAGTTTTAGGGACCCACCCTCAGCCCCACAGCTGCCCAGGGCTGGCCCTAGGCGCAGGCAAGCCTCGGATGTAAGGTGCCCAGCCGATGCCCGAGGCGCAGGCAAGCCTCCGATGGTGGCTGCCCAGCTGCCAAGGGCTGCCCAAGGCTCAGGTAACCAGGACTGGCCGAGGCTTGCGCTGCTGTCAGTAGCAGCAGCAGAGGTGTGATGGAGGCATCGCCTTCCCCTGATGGCTGGGTCACCTCCTGCCCCTGAGGGCTCCTGGACTGTGAGCAGGCCGGCCTGAGGGACACCCCCTCCAGTGCATGAATTTTCATGCACTGGGCCTCTAGTGGAAATATAATTAGCCATATTTGTGGTTGAACTTGAGAAATATTATCATGGTAGGATTCTGTTTGTAATCACTATAACCACTAAAATAATCTTGAATTACACTCCAAAAATTTCTGAGAGGATTGGAATAGATGTCAAAGACACTCCTTGGCTATCATTTATGATGTTTAGAATTAGATATGTTATTTGAAACAGACTAAAATATAATGTGCTGAATGAGACAGGAGAACAAGTATGGGTAGATCAGTAAAATTTTATTGGTCCCAAGAAAATAATATAACTAAGTTTTCTAATGATAGGTATGTAATCATCTAATCCAAAGTAGATTACAGTTCATAGATTTATAAACTTTTCTTAGTTTAATTTCCCAATCTATTTTTTTAAACTACTCAGAATGGCCAGTTTGGCTCAGTGGATACAGCATTGGCCTGTAGACCAAAGGGTTCCGGGTTCCATTTCGGTCAAGAGCACATGCTTCAGTTGCAGGCTCTTCTATGGCCCCGGGCCCTGGTTGGGGGCGTGCAGGAGGCAACCAGTCCATGTGTTTCTATCACATTGATATTTCTCTCTGTCTTTCACCCTCTCTAAAAATCAATGGAAAAACATCCGTGGGTGAGGTTTAAAAAACAAAACAAAAAACTCAGAATGAATTTTTCTATTGACTTTTTAATTAAATGACATTAACAGATTAATACCATCAAATCTGAAGAATACCATGAGCAACTAACAGTAACAGAATAATCCAAAAATACTCTCATGATTAGAAAGAGATTCATAGTTAATTGAATGGGCATTGGAAGCTAGGGTGAATGACACAACTGTGTATGAGAAATGCTTAACTACTGCCTACTCTGCTTTAAGTATCCCTAGTGAATCATTAAGGCCTTTACCTTTATGTTCTTAACCTTTTTTATATTCATGTATTCTGTACTGATCCATTTTTAATGTTATTTAAATGGATCCTACTACAAAAAAAATACATTTTAACCTAAAATTTCATCACTTTATACTAGGAAAATTGTTTCCTAATAAATGCCGGTGCTACCTGAACTAATGGCAAAATCATCATCATTTCCATTGAGCACATATATAAGGACAGTATAAATTCCATTTTATTAGATTACCTGACAGATAAAATATGTAGAACTTTGCCTTGATTATTGAGGTGTAACTTTAAATCATGTATACTAGTAAAATCAGACAAAAAAAGAAATTATATTTCTGAAACAGTTATAAAATCTCCCACAATTTAAGAACAAAAATAAAATTCAAATATACTTATCTATAATATAAGAAAATAAAATATTTTTTGACAAAGAAGGGGGAATTATTTTTATCATAACTCAAGAGGTTATCACTGGAAATATTACAACTTGGTCATTGCTGTGAATATAAGTTAAATTTTTATACTTTGTTTATTTTTGATTCAAAGATACTATATAATTATTATAATAGAGGCCTGGTGCATGAAATTTGTGCACGGGGGGGAGGGTATCCCTCAGCCCAGCCTGCACCCTCTCACAATCCGGGACCCCTTGGGGGGATGTAGCAGTTTGCCAAATGGCAGGCAGCCAGGGAAGAGCCAGGGCTGGGCACCTCACCACTCACGCTCATCCTGGCCTGCTGCTGCCGCTCGGTAATGCTGCCACGGAGTCAAGAGAGGCTCCCACCGCCGCATCTGCACTCACCAGCCATGAGCCCGGCTTCTGGCTGAGCGGCGCTCCCCCTGTGGGAGTGCACTGACCACTAAGGGGCAGCTCCTGCCTTGAGTGTCTGCCCCCTGGTGGTCAGTGCGCATCATAGCGACTGGTTGACCGGTCGTTCCGGTCATTCTGTCATAACAGTTGCTTAGGCTTTTATATAAATAGATGGCTTAAAGAACATCTATCCTCTGCATTTCCAGGCTGAAGGCACCATGAATAGAAGATAGAATCCTATTATTCTATATCATTTCTAGGATATACTTGTACAGAATAAATGTTTTTCTGAATAGCTGCTGAATAAATGTGGCTTTTCAAAATACATTTTTTATTAATTACAGAGTGGAAGGGAGAGAGAGAGAGAGATAGAAACATCAATGATGAGAGAGAATCATTGATCCTGCATGCCCCACACTGGGGATCGAGCCCGCAACCTGGGCATATGTCCTGACCAGGAATTGAGCCATGACCTCCTGGTTCATAGGTCGATGTTTAACCACTGAGCCATGCCAACCAGGCTACTAAATAAATGTTTGATCCACTTGCAGTCTTTATTATTTCCAGTATTCCTAATAATCTTACCTCTACTCCACATTAATCTATCACTCCTATCTGCCTTTCCAGTATATTGTTACTGTACATCAGCAGTTTCTTGTAGTTCTGCTGTAAGTACCTCAATGTCTTTTTCCAATAAGAAATGACATCTAATACAGGTATGAATTCAAATTTTGTAAGGCCTGAGCTGATGCAATTGTAGTAAATCATCTAAGATTGCGGACATACTAGTAATATTAGATACAAGTGAATATTCAATAAAAAGACAAAAGAAAACACAAAAAATTACAAATGTTAAAATTTTGATTAGCACCACAAACATCACATATTGCTTAGAAGCTTCCTGTAAGGGGCCAGTACAATTGATGGAGAAGACCTGAGACTCAAGTTTTATTAGTGTCATAATTTATCCATTCTGATCTTTCTTCTTTTTTTCAATCCCATATAATTAACCTCCGATTCTTAACTCTAGTGATTGAATTTCCATCGTGTAAGACACCCAGCTTATAGTGCCTCACATACCATTCTCTCAGTTCCCCCTTCTAAACCTTAACTATATGTTTCTTCTCAAGGCTTAATCTCTTCCCCACAACTCTTCATCAGTGAGGTGGCTCCTAAGTATGCATTATGGGAGGGTCTTGTGGAGGATCACTCACACTTAACACTGAAGACCCAATGAGTTTCTGTGATTTTACAAAAGTCACACACAAAACAAACTGATGAGAAAGATTGGCCCAGACACTGGGAGCCAGACATCTGACATCTATATCATGATTCTGTTCACTAATACCATGATTCTGTTCACTAATATATTTTCAGTGACTAATAGACCATGGAAATTACATGAACAGATATTCAATTGTATGCATGTTCATAGGTTTTAATCAGAGCATGAGATTTACTGATTAATATATTGTTAAGAAAAAAAATTTAGAAATATTTATTTATATATCCATTTATTTTGTGAAAGGGAAGCATCCACGGAGCGCCCCAACCCCTGCCCTGCTGCCCCACCGGCTCTGACTCCTACAAGGGCTGAAATGGACCTTTCTCCCCGTGGAGGCCTCCGACACTCACTAAGGAATCCGTGAGGTGGTTCTTTGGAGAAAATGTAGGGAGAGGCTGCAAGAGCCTACGCAGCACTGAGGTCGGGTCTGAGACCCTAGAACAATTTTAAAAGATTAGCCAAAACTATAGTTTTACAGTGAGGAGGTCATATAGTTATATGATAAATGGCTTAATCACTTCAGGCATTTTCATCTATTTATTACTTATTTAGGTCTGATATTTTAAATAATATGCCATTATAGCAGATACCTCTGGTATTTCAAGACTCCCTTACAGAAAGCCTAAAATTTATAAGATTAATAGTCATCTATGAAAATGTCTATCCTCAACAAAATAGCTCCTATAGCTAGGTTAGTGCTGCATAGTTAACAAAATACACACAATACATCAGCATCTTTCACACTCACTGTTAACCCTGAGGACAGGTGAGGTAGGTTGAAACCTCTTAATTGAACAGATGACACAAAAGGAGTCTCAGAAACATAAGTAACTTGCCTAAAGTCATGAAAATGGCATTGATTCAGAGTCTTCCGATTCCAAGTTTAGTGTTGTTTCCATTATAAATAACCTATGCACCTGTAGTTCAGAATGCAGACATGACCATGGTCAGTTACCAAGCATGTACAGATATGGGGGACACAGAACTCAAGCTTAGTATAGCAAATGTTCTTCTCACCATCAAAGACCTCCAAAGTGAAGGTAAGCACAGTCTTTTCACCACTTACTAGTACATGCAACACCATGGTAAACACTACATTACATGTTTCTGAAACATTATTTCTAATTCTGATAACAATTGTGCAACGACTACTATTATCCCAATTTCCTAAGGAGAACACCAAGATACCAAAAGTTAAACAACTTATCCAGACATTAAGTGCCAGAGCTGAATTTAAATCTTGATATTGAAATACCAGACTTTAAAAACATTTTTCTCTATATATCAGAGATGCCATAGCATTGGCAGTTAGAGATTTAGTATGGATATTAGAGTGTTCAGCATCCTTGCTTCAAAAATAACCATTCCAAGTTCACCCACAAACAAAATGCAGCTTGCTCTATGGCTCATTGATTAGAAAAATCCAGAAATTTAAGTACAAAAGCAGTATTACCAGAACATACATAAGTATTTCAAGGTATGTCACTCTTGTTGATAAAAACAATAAAATGAAAGTTTGGAGTATTACACATACTAAAAATGTGTAAATCAGGTCGATTATTTAGTTTTCTTTATGTTCTTATCAGAAATATTATAACTCAAACATACTTTTCTTCTGATAAATTTCAAAATAAATCTTTGTCTTGGCAATATAGCTAATCATTAATATCCTGACAAAGTAAGTATGATCACTGCATCCCAAAAATAATATATTACAACCTACCAGTCCAGGTACCCAAATTTTATATTTTCTTCCCAGAAGATAGTTACCTAAATATTTATTAGAAAACCTTTGTATTAACATAAAGTATGATCTTGTGTCACGTGTACCTAACACACCAACTTGCGGGAATTGTGAGAAATCTCATGCTAATTACCAATCCGTACCTGGTTATCCCCCTGGAACAAGAACAAGGAAGCTCACTCATCTGTGTGGTGTGTTTCTTGATCGCCAACCTTGATCACTGCCATGCCATCTGTAACATATGCCAAAAAAGCATAAGCAGAAATAGAGACTTTCTTGCCTAGGAACATTCTCCCTTAAGTTAAACAGGAGTATGTCTTCTAGCAATACTACTGGAATTAGCTCTTCTACTGTAGACTTCTTCATGACAGGGAGTTCCAGAGGCCAAGTTCTAAAGTCAAAACGACCACTTTAAAGACAGCTAACCTCACCTTCACTCCAACACGGATTCTCAACCATAAATCCAACCATGATTTCTTGTCCGAAACCATGTCAAGTTCATCTTTAATAAGAGCTAGCTAGCTGTACCAATATCACCTACACTGAAACAACAGATTTAAACATATCCATGAGTTAAAATTTCTAACACAGGCACATTTCCTCACAGAACAGCATATGGACAAAGATGAACTCATTTCTTTATATTCCTAATGGCCTGTGAGAACCTAACTTCCCATATAAGTCTGGCTAAATCCACAAGCAATCATTGGATATCACTGGTTTTAACTCTTTGCTCTCCTATGTTCCCACTGATTCATTAAGAAGGTTCTTGAAACTACATTCAAATCCCAACACTACATTCCTATCTTAGCACCAAACAGCTTTCCAAAAATTTTCCAAACAAATTTGATTTAATTACCAATACTACCAATAATATAAATATGTTATCTTCACAGTACTTTATTAAAGTAACTTCCAGTTGGACAACCTATCAATATAAACAAATAATTATTTTTGGTTCATTGGCTAAAAGATGTTTAGTTCTTATAGATTTATTGTTATAAAATTTTTGAATTTTAAAAGTATTATGTCCCATCCAAGTACTACCAGGCCTGACCCTGCTTAGCATTGATCTGCCTGTATGCATTGCTAAAGGGCAAATGTCTATTCAAGTAAATAAATAGAAGACCAGGCAAGAAGTTGGTGTGTCTCTTCAAGAAAGAGGCTCCACCTGGCCCCCAATGCCTTTTAAATTAAAAAAAAAGTATCATGCCCATATAATATTTCACAATTATGATATCATGATACAATACCAGGAAAACACAATTTAGAGAATAAATTCAAGAAATCCAGTGATGAAATAAAAGTTAGTCAAAGAAATACACATAAATGATTAGATTTGGCTCATTATATTTCCTAAATAAAATTTCACTTTATTTATATTTTCTACTTTGCCTTTTCTAGAGATATAATATTATAAGTTGTAAAAGGATAATAAATTATTAAATTTAACAACTGCTATGTGTTTTTTTTAATGTTCTAACTTTACTGTATTGATTCAGAATGTAATGATTACATCTTTAGGTTGAACAAAGGTCCAGCATTATGAATCCACTGAAAACTCAAATAGACACGACTCAATATAAAACCTTTATTTTCCAAATTAATCTATATCTTCAATATAATCATTATCAAACTTCAACAGAGATTTTCATGAAAATTGACAAGCTGATTCTGGAATGTACATGTAAGATCAAAGGTCAATAATTGTCTCAAGAAAATTTTTTAAAAGAGTATTATGGTAAAGTCACCTACTATCTGTCAAAACTTAATATAAAGATAGAATTAAAACAGTGTGACATTATATAAGGATAGACAAACAGACCAGCAGGCTAGAACAAAGAACTCATGAGTATTTTAAAGACTTTAGGACAAGAAGAACTTCTTAAATGATATAGAATATTTATAAACCTTAATGGAAACAAAATGAAAAATTTGACTACATAAACTTTCAACTTCTGTAAAACAAAACAAAACCAGAAACTAAATATACAAGCCACATACTGGAAGAATGTATTTACAGCCTACATACTTGACAAAGGATTATGTTCACTATATAAAGATTCCCTAAATTCAATTTAAAATACATAAACAATCATTTGTAAAAATCCATTTATAAAAAATAGGCAAAAGAAACAGCAAATCACAGCTGAGAAAACACAAGAGGTAACAAGAGTAATAAAATAGTATCATACTCAACATTTCTGAAGGGAAGGCGAGTGAAACGACAAGAGCATACCGTGGCACATTATCTTAAAAAAAGCAAATGTAGAGAAAGAGGAACAGAGACGTAGAGAAACAAGAACACTACTTTACTACTGATGGATGTAAAAATACATAATATACCACTTTGGGGAGCAATTTGGAAACACCAACTATTGTTGAAGAAACCACACACCATTTCCTACATCACCTAATAAGATAGTCATTATAACTCAGAAATGTAACTTGTATTATACAAGAAACTCCTGAATATGTGCACAAGAAGACTACTTTAAAAATTAATTATAGTATTGTTTGAGTAGCATAAAGAAAAAAATCCTCATATATAACCAAAGTAACCAGAGAATGTAAACTGTAGCTGAGAAATGCAACAATAGAATTCTGCCCCTTAGCTAAAATAAATGAACTAGAGCTACATATACCACTTGAATAAATCTCATAAATGTTATGTAACTAAAAAGTGGCAAGATATTTGTATAAAATTTCATAAATAAACAAAATGAATAAACACAATTTTATGAACAAACAAAATGAATGCTTACGTAGTTTATTAATACATAGATAAAATTGTAAAGAAAAGTAAATGAGTTAAGTCTAGTGGTTTATTCTGGAGCATAAAGAGAGGTTTGGGAGAGGTGAGGTGATTACAGGAGACTTCAGATTTGATTTATAAGTCCTTATCTTTTCTAAAAATATGAAAAATACAGCAAAGTATTAAGACAATATAGTAAGCTGGGTACATAGCTGTTTGCCATATTATTCTCTCCAATTTTTTTGTACACTTGACATATATAATGTAAAGTACAAGTCAACAGTTGATTGTTAAATTTCATACATCAAACCACAAATTCCAAGAAGCTCCCTCAGCCTCACTAAAGGAGATGAAGAGTGTGATTAAGCTGTGTGAATCTTATAAGGCATTTTTCCTGACTGAGAGGGGGCTCAGACTAAAGAAAATCACATCCACTTTTAATGAATTAGTACACATCAAATGCTAACTTTTTTGGTTTACCATGTAATGAAGAAATCAACCTCAGAGTTGTTTCAGTAAAAACTACAAGACTGAGAGCAAAATACACTCACCATTTAAGTGCAAATGAACCAGAAACAGATGGATGAAATTCCACACAAATAAAGCTTTCTACCACATCTCATATCCTGTGGGGGTCTCCGGAAATTTTTATTCCAATGGTGCCCCAAAAACCCCACTCTCACTAGCAACAGAGAAAGGCAATCCACACAATTCTCCGATAACACTACCTTGAGTTAAAATTGAGATTCTATTTATGTATTTATTATTTATTTATCTTTATTGTTGAAAATATTACATATGTCCCCTTTCCCCCCTCATCAACCCCTCTAGCCCACCCCCACCTCCATCCCCAGGCCCTACTATCCCACTGTCTGTGTCCATAGGGACAATGAGATTTTAATTTCTAATTTAAAATTCCTGTTTTGTACCCGTCACTCTCTCTCAACCACCCAGCAAACACAATGACTGGGGAGATTCTGGGCTAGAGAACTGCCAGAGAAAAAACCCCTTCTTACACGTTACACTGCACAGGGAAGTGGTGCTGCATTTCTTCTTTTTTAAAAAATATATTTTATTGATTTTTTACGGGGAGGAAGGGAGAGGGATAGAGAGTTAGAAACATCGATAAGCAAGAAACATCGATCAGCTGCCTCTTGCACGTCCCCTACTGGGGATGTGCCCGCAACCAAGTTACATGCCCTTGACTGGAATCAAACCTGGTACCCTTCAGTCCGCAGCCCGACGCTCTATCCACTGAGCCAAACCAGTTAGGGCAGTGGTGCTGCATTTTCCAGTTTGGAGGGGTTTTTCTCTATCAGTAACAATCCAATTTCCTATCCCCATTCCCGAGATCTGAATTTAAATTCAAAGAAAAAAAAAAAAAAAAGGACAGAAAAAAAGTTTATGTAAATTAATGATCAGTTAATCTAAGTTTTAAGAACCTGTATCCAGAGGAAACAGCTTCCATTTTGTACATCTTTTTTGAAAAATAATCAAAAGTTATTATCAAATATCGATGCTGTCTTAAGTGTGCATTGCTCTTTACAAATACTAGAGTGTGACTATGCGTATCATTTTATTTGCTTCACATGACCCTATGAGGAATGACATCTTAATAAGCACCCAATTCTTGTAAGCAAAAAGGAATTCTTTATCACTCCTTTCTATGTATGTTGCTTGAAATCTTGTTTTATTCGGCACTATGAAAGGAAATTGAATATGCAGAACAAAAGAATTCAGAGTTAAGGGATACAACAGATATATGCACAATGTGGTAAGGAGCACCAGGAAGAACTGAGCCGGGTCTTTGTCAGATAAAAAGTAAAGTCTGTGCTTGTCATGAGATGAGAATTGTATTATGGACTTCCGAAATTTGGAGATGGTTGGAACTTTGATCTGAGAAAAATGGGAGTACCCACAGGGTAATATGAATTAATAAACATGGGATTTTTAAAGCATGTCATAAATTCAAAACTTCCTAAAATTGTAATGATATTCAGTAAGTTTCACCAGAGAAAGAGTCTAGAGAAAAGTAAGTTTATTACAGAGGAAGCATCTAATTTTTTGAGGCCATTATCTAAAGTGTTGAATATACTGAATTTGTTTTGATACTATAATACAAATAAAGTTTATAATGCTTTGTCTAAGGAATTAAAATGGAAGTGGCAAGCTGTAAATACGCATTCAAAGTCCATACGTTTGAGTGTGCTTTTAGATGCTCAAATTAGTTCAAAGTGACAATATCAAAGGCCCAAAATGAAAAGGTATCAGATACCATTTAAATCCCCAATATTGAACATTTCACAGCCCGGGCACTATTAGTCTAAAATAGTTAAAATTTTAATCTTAAAGCAAAAAGCAAGACATGGCACTTTAGAACTTAATTAGATTTGTAGGTTAATTCTCCAGATCTTTTGTCTTCGTTTTCTCAATAGAAGAAAACTGATTCTATCCATTAAAAGGAAAAATGATAGGTAGGAAAAGATCATTCTTTGTTCAGTATTTGATTAAGAATGCTTACTAAATGTTCCTGGAAAATAAAATTTAAGATATTGGAAGATAGGATCCCTCCAGGACCTGACTGCCTGAGTTCCTTCAGAAAATCATTGCAGATTGTTATAATACTAAAAGATTGGTTCAGGAAATTTTGATTAATGGAACACTCTTCACCTGTCTTTTTTTTTTATTTCAGGGGATGGCATACAAAGTAATATTTGGAATGTTTTTTTTTTTATTTGAAAGATTGGTTTTATTTTTAGGAATGTTTTAAAACTAATTTCTTGAATGTAGCCTAATTTATTGAGTAGAGTAATAATTATTGCTAATTCTCAGCATTCTGAAACATAAAATTCTCCTAAATTATTTAACAAGACAGACAGCCTTGTTCAGAAGATTTTTCAAAAGAGGCTGAATAAAATTTCTTTCAAAAAATAAACAGAGAGTGACTCAGAAAATATACTTGGGATTTTTTTTTTCTATCCATTTAATGTTAGTTACATAAGAATAGTACTTTCAGAATAGCATTTGGCTTATGAACATCAGAAAACCTACAAGATTGGTCAGTATGCTTTAAATCCAGAGGATAAAAAGCTAGAAGAAATTGGAAAATACTCTTGCCGTCCAAAAATTAACAGAGTCTACGCAATTTAGTACTGCAAGAGTATTAACATGTCAGAACATAAGGAGTCTGTAAAGCCTATTATAGGAGAAATAACCAGACTTAGAAAAAACAATGGACTCAAACTGTTTCTGACCAACAGCTTCATAGTTTTGAGGAGAAAAATGTAGAGTCTATGAATTCTATAGTCACCTAATTGTCAGTCATGTATTAAATCAGCTGGAAGAAAATATTGAATCATAAAGGCTCAGTCTTTATACTTTTGCATTCATAAAAGCAGAAAGATATACTCAGAAGAAATCAAATCAACCCCTATGTCTACCTGGTATTCATTATATAGATGGAGAAATTAAGTCACAAAAACACAAACATCTATCTATCTATTCATATATATAATTTTTTCTTAGAAAAGAATTAATTTCATGGAAATTTACCCATTTTTATTACCTTCAATAAATAAATTTTAAAAATCAACAGTCATGAAAAGTATTTGAAAAATTTAAAAAATACATTGATAAAAAATTGGTATTATTATAGAAATTCTTCACATCAGGCAGAGTTGTGCCTCAACCAATTTACTACTTTGAAATTTTGTAATAATATATTAGGGTTTTGAGGCTGAGGACTCTAAAGATATCATGGATAAATGAAACACATAATTATGGACAAAACATAAATAATATACATATATATTAACAACTATATATAAAATATCTATATATAACTACACACATAATAGTTTATAATACATACACACATACATACATATATAAAACAAGAGAGTGTACTGGTCTAAACACAGTGAATGCTTATGGATAGACATTTGTCTGACGGCCTTCGAGCAGCCTGGTGGCATAGAACACAAGGATGGAAGAAAGTAAATGATTTATTATATGTCAAAGTTACTCCTCAAAAATATTTCATGTTTCAAAATCAGACTCTAAGTTTTGACAGTAAAAATAATATCATAATCCTAACAGAAAAACTACCTATGTTTTAAGAATGAAGCAAAGCTAGAAATTATCAATAAAAAATCATGCGTGTGGGTTATGCAAGAACTGGACTCTAATCAGTGGCAGTCCTTGTGTTTGTAAAATCAAAGGTGCACTTCAATTTTCTCTCTTTAATAAGTTTGTATTGTATCTCATTTTAATTTAAATCTATGAATCTAAATGGCCACATAAGCTACCACATACAAGGAGCATTACTTCATCACAGTATGCTTTGTTGAAATTGTGTTTAAAATCATCTCAATTTGTAGCACTTGCCAATTTCCAGTATGTAAGTATAAAGAAGGGTAATTTTATCTTGAAATCATTCTCGTATCTCTTTCAAATTATATCATGCACAGTCATTGCTGCATATTTCATTTTAAAATAAAATAGCATATTCATTTCTTCTGGAGTATGCTATATGAGGACAACCATAACACTACCATTCTTAAACATGAGTCTCAGTTCCTGTATCTTAACTAGCAACACCAAAAGAGTAGCATTGAGTATGACAGGATGACAGTCAGAGACAATTCATACAGACCAAGTGATTTGCTCATAATTATTTTATCTTGATTCATATCCAGTGGTCGACAAACTGCAGCTCGCAAGCCACATGCGGCTCTTTGGCCCCTTGAGTGTGGCTCTTCCACAAAATACCGATTTCTGCGCATGGGCCACGAAGTTTCAATCACACTTGTACGTGCGTGCCCGCACGTGGTATTTTGTGGAAAAGCCACACTCAAGGGGCTAAAGAGCCGCATGTGGCTCGCGAGCCGCAGTTTACCAACCACTGGACTAGTCCATTTAACTATCTGGCTAACACTTCTAACTTTCTTCGTTTTATGAATACTATTAGAATAGCTACATATTTGGTGATATCCTGGTATACTGGCATTCTAACAACCAACTAACCAACCAACCAACAAAAAAGCAAACAAACAAAATGGCCTGATGTATAGCATCTGCCTATTCCCGTGCTATAGATACTCTCACTAGGGCCAATTCAAGCTATCAATGTCATGACACTGAATGTGAAGTTGGGAAGAGATGTGCAGATTCTTTCCAGCAGAACACTGTGGTGAATAAATATTTCCTCAAGTTTGTGTTTATTCTAATAGTCTATCAAAATATCCAGAAACTTTTTGGTGGGTTCCAATACATTCCACTAAAGACATTACAGTAAATAATTTTAACATAATTAAAAATTTAAACAGTAACAGGCAACATTTTATTAAACTCTAAAATGACAAAAACACACTTTCTCAAATAAGTATTTAATTTAGAGCAAAAATAAAAGGATAGGTTGAGGCTACATTATGATAAAAAATGTTCATTATAAACAATATCACTGAAAACTTCCAAACTATTATCTGTGCTATGGTTTGGAAAAAGCAAATGACTGCATCATCTAATTAACAAGTGAAAATTATCATTATGCATTTTGAAAATCAAGCTGTAATATATTAGTGAAAGAAACTGATCAAATATAAATTTTATGGGACATTAGGTACATCTGTAAAGTTCATTATTTTAAAATGATTATGACATAACAAGGTGAATGTTACCTAAAGTAGACAGTACCTAGCACAGGAGTTGGCAAATTTTTTACATAAAGGATCAAAGAGTATATGATTTAGGCTTTGTAGACCTACTATCTCTGTTGTGAATACAGATCTGCTATTGTAGTGGGAAAACACCCATGATCAATAAGTAAATTAATGATTTTGGCTGAGCTCCAATAAAACAATGTTTACAGAAACAGGCAACAGATGGATTTTGCACTTGGGTCATCCACAATTTGCTGACATGACTTTAACATGTACTGAATCATCTTATGTTTTTATGGCCCTGATTTCAATATTATTTTTCTTGTAATTTATGAAACATTAATCTCTACAACCAAAGAACCTTTTATTTATACTATTGTGCTGGTCAGTAAAAGAATCTTGACTAATTACTGTTTCTTAAGCAACATATTCCCATAGCAAACCACTTGCCAAAAGGACAATGCAATTGAACATAAAATGAATATAGTTATGGACATATCTTCTATATTACTACATAAGAATTTTACAATTAACCGTAAGAAAAGGCTTTCCTAGACAGCAAAAAAATAGAAAATTTACATATTAAATTGCTTCATTTTTAATGAGTTCATATGTTTTATTTAACATCCTTATTCTCACCTTCCATAAGTCTCCCTGTCTGTTCTGCACTTCCCCCAGGAAGAATCTTGGCAATATAGGCTCCAATTTCTCCGCTGTGTCCAGGGATTTCTTTACCACCCACAATCTTAATTCCTAATCCATTACCTGTATTGAAGAAGCAAAAAATTATTATTAATAATTTAAGAAGGGACAATTATCACAAATTATAAGGTGCAAAGTGGGCTTTGCTGCCCAGAAGTTAACTAGAACATGGATACTGGAACTGAACACCAATAACAAAAGGACATTTTTCTGATTTCCATAGTAGTTTATATAAAATAGAACTTTCTGAGATCTTAGTAGGGGCTGTAATAATTAACCTGATATTAATGAATACTTTTTAAGTTCAGCCATCTTCAGTAACATACTAAGACTTTGTCCCTATTAACCAGCTATTTTGTTAAAAATTTATATGAATATGTTCCCAGTGTAAGAAACTCCAGAGCATACAATTTACTTATAAAACTAAGGAGCATTTTGCTCACAAAAAGATAGTAAAGACTATCATAAATTGAGATGACATAATCCAAATGTACAGATGATTATAATTGTCAAAGTGCAAACATGATCATAACATATGCATTGTTATTTACTTGGCTCTGGGGACTAGGAAGATTGCACCACTGGCCTCCACAGGATACCTACTACATCAGGCAACTCTACCGAGACTGGGAGACATAGCAGATCTACCTAGAAACAAACACATACATAGAAACATACATAGGGGGTCAGCCAAAATGAGGAGACAAAGAAACTTGTCTAAAGTGAAGAAAAGAACAACACTCCAGAAAAAAAAAACTAAGCAAAATAAAGACCAGCAAACTACCAGAAGCAGAGTTCAAAACACTGGTTCTAAGGATGCTCAATGAATTTAGGGAAAGAGTAGAATAACTCAGTAAGAAGTTTAACAATGTAACATAAAACATAAAAATGGTGGTAAAAAACATAAAAAGGAGCCAGTCAGAAATAAAGAATACAATTATTAAAATCAATATCACATTAGAAGTAATCAATAGTAAATTAGATGAAACAGAAGATCAAATCAGTGATTTGGAAGACAAGGCAGTGGAAAACACCAATCAGAACAGCAAAAAAAAAAAATTAAATTAGGATAGTTTAAGAGACATCTGGGACAATTTAAAGTACAACAAAATTGGCATCATAGGAGTACCAAAAGGAGAAAAAAGACGGTAAGGAATTGGAAACCTATTTGAAGAAATAATGACTAAAACTTCTCTAACCTGGAGAAAGAAATAAAAATAAACCCAAAAGCTCTACATTAAGACACATCATAATTAAAATGCTAAAGGATACAGATAAAGAGAGAATCTTTTCTTAATTAAATTTATTAGAGTGACTTTGGTTAATAAAATTACATAGAATTCAAGTATACAATTCTATAATACATCATCGTATATTGCATTATGTGCCCATCACTCAAAGCCAAATCTTCCATCATTGTATATTTGATCACCTTTACTATTCCCCAACCCCCTTCCCTCTGGTAGCCACCATACTGTTATCTGTGTCTATGAGTTTTTGTTTGTTTGCTTTTCTTGTTAGTTCATTTGTTTCTTTCAGTTATATATCCCACATATGAGTGAAATCCTATGGTTCTTTACTTCTTCTGTTTGACTTATTTCGCTTAGTACAATATTTTCAAAAACCATTTATGTTGTCATAAATGGCAGTATTTCATCTTTTCTTATGGCTGAGTAGTATTCCATTATCTAATCTAATAATAGACAAACATGGTAATTGACTGTACCTTCGCTATGCTTCCCATTGGCTAATTAGCAGGATATGCAAATTAACCACCAACAAAGATGGTGGCTAATTTGCATAAACCAGTTGGGAGTGAAGACTGAAGACACCGTAGAAGGAAGCCAAGTAACGGAGCCAAGGTAGCGGAGATGGGTGGGAGAGAAGCGGCAGAGAGGGGAGGTAGAGAAGCGACATAGAAGGGCGGGGTAGCAGTGGCAGAAACAGGCCGGGTAGCAGCGGCAGAGAAGGGCAGGGTAGCAGCAGCAGAGAAGGGCGGGGTAGCAGCGGAAGGGACGGGAGCGAAGCCCTATTCTTGCAGGAATCTTCCTGCAACGGGCTTCTAGTCTATATATATATAAGGCTAATATGCAAAGTGTCCCCTTGGGAGTTCAACTGGGATACCAGGAGTTTGATCGCTTGCTATGACATGCGCTGACCACCAGGGGGTAGCATGGAATGAAGGGAGGCCCTCGCTGGCAGCTGGAAGGCCATGATCGGCCCTGATTGCTGGCCAGGCCTAGGGACCCTACCCATGCTCAAATTTCATGCACCAGGCCTCTAGTGTGTGTGTTTGTGTGTGTGTGTGTGTGTGTGTGTATTAGTAGTTCCATGTCTTAGCAACCATAAAAATGCTGCAATGAACATAGGATAGGGGTACATATATCTCTGTATTGTATACTTGAAATTTGCTTAGAGACCAAAACTAATATTCTAACACAAAAGAAGATAAAATATGAGTTAGTGAATGTGATAATTAACTAGATAGAGGGTACTTTTTCACAATGTATACATAAGTCAAATAACCATGATGTAAATTTTAATTACCTTATAATATTATAAGTACATTATACCGCAAAAGAACTGAAATAAAAAGTAAAGTAAAATAAACTGTGCATAAAATAAACATGAGCATACAACAATCTTTAAATTTGCATTTAAAGTTGCAGTTTAAATCTACATTAATATTTATTTATTAACATGTTATATTAAAAGCTGTAATATTTTAAAATATTACAAATAGTTATTTTCATCACTAAAATAATACATGAAAATATTATGATGTTATAATTAAAAGCATTAAGTTTGGACAAAATTAAAATACTTTTCATTTCAACACTATCATATTCCACATCTAAGCATCAAGGAAAGCAATATTTTTTATCAGTGATAGTCTTTAAATTAATAGTAGTTTATCATTCATAAAAAAGTTATCACAAAATGAAGATATATTGTATAAATATAGTCATGTCATTAATTGGCCTAAAGAAGAAGGAAGATTATAATTAGAAAAGATTAGAATTATAAATATTAATGCTAATAAAGTACTAAGACTAATGCAAAAGTTTCTGATAGTCCAATTAAATCTATTTTTATAGTTTATTTGTTAATTATACTCCTGAGTAAGGCTGTGAATGTTTATTTTTATACTCTTTCACCTACTAATTTCTATGTTATAAATTATCCAGGTAAATGTTTAGGAAAATAAACTAAATATATTAAAAAATCACTGTAACCTCTTTGTATCTTGCCAAATTCTACCTTAATTTATTAATACTTGAACATTCAGAACTAAATAATATTTCACTATTTGTCCTTTATCTTTACTAGTTTTTGCTCATTGTAAGAAAAAGATTCCTACAAACACAATTAAGCACATCAATTGCCTTAAAGACAATCCACACTTGACTGTTTCCAGCAACATCAAAACGGCAATACCAGATACATGCCAATTTGAATCGAACTCTAAGTCTGAGCATCAAATTACAAACTCGGCGATTCCCATGAGCTTTTTCTAATCCATCCAATTACTCTGTAGTATCATTTTTCCTAGTTTAAATATGTATCCTTTATGTATATGAAAGATTTGAGAATATTTTATCTCATTTCCATGAGTGAAAGTTCATACTTATCTTTTCTAATGTAATGTGAACAATGTTAAGATGAAAATGTTACATGGTGTTCAAAGACCATACTGGATGAGATGGGTCCAAGTTGGCTTGCCATAGGTTTGAAATGGCCATTGGCATGGGAAATAGAAAGACAAGTCACAAAGATATATCAAAAGACACTAGTATTCTAGATTTTTAAACATCTTTTAAATGGCAGATGATGCATATACTGGTAAAGAAATTTTACTAAAAGTGCACAGACCTTACTCTTCTTAAAACACTTCAGAAATAATTCCCACCAAGAAAATTTCCCAGGACTGCCACCCTTTATGCAAATTTTAGTCATGCAATAACATAAGGACTTTTCCCCTTTATTTTAGCTTATATAAGGCAATAACAAAATTACAAGCATAAAAACCAAATTTGAGGGGTTTGCATGATACTTCTATAAAAGGCAATTAAAAATAAAATATATTCCCTAGTGGCATCATGCTCCCTGATTTCAAGCAATATTACAAAACTATAACAATAAAAGCTATGGAAATTGGCATACAAATGGACACAGATTCATGGAATAGAGAGCCAAGAAATAAACCATGCATACATGATCAATTAATTTACAACAAAGAATATGAGAATATTATATGGGGAAAGGACAGTTTCTTCAATAAATGGACTTGGGCCCTAACCGGTTTGGCTCAGTGGATAGAGCGTCGGCTTGCGGACTGAAGGGTCCCAGGTTCGATTCCGCCAAGGGCATGTACCTTGGTTGCGGGCACATCCCCAGTAGGAGGTGTGCAGGGGGCAGCTGATCAATGTTTCTCTCTCATCGATGTTTCTAACTCCCTATCCCTCTCCCTTCCTCTCTGTAAAAAATCAATAAAATATATTTTTAAAAAATAAAAAAATAAATGGACTTGGGAAAACTGGAAAGTCACATGCAAAAGAAAGAAACTAAACCTTTATCTTATAACACACACAAAAATGAACTCAAAATGGATTTAAAAAATTGAGTGTAAGACCTGAAACCATAAACTCCAAGAAGAAAACATAAATAATAAGCTCATTGATATCCGTCTCAGCAACGATATTTTGGATTTGATAGCAAAGGCAACAAAAGCAAAAATAAACAAGTGGAACTATATCAAAATAAAAAACTTCTGTACAGCAAAGGAAACCATCAACAAAATGAAAAGACAACCAATGGAATGGGATAAAATATTATCAAATAAAATATGTAATAAGGAGTTCATATCTAAAATATATTAAAAAAAACTCATACAACTAAGTAGCAGAGAATCTAAGAGACATTTTTCTGAAGAAGATATATAGAAGGCCATTAGGTACACGAAAAGGTACTCAGCATCACTAATCACCAAGGAAATGAAAATCAAACCACTTTAAGATGTCACTCCATAACTGTTAGAATGGCTATTACAAAAGACAAGCAATAAATATGCGTGAGAATGAGGAGAAAAGGGAACCCTTGTACACTATTGATGGAAATGTAAATTTGTGCGCTATTATGGAAAATATTATGGAATTCCCTCAAAAAATTACAAATAGAATAACCATGAGACCCAGCAATCTCATACCTGGGTATATCTGAAGAAAATGAAAATACTAATTCAAAAGATATATTCATCCCCATGTTCACTGTAACATTATTTACAATAGCCAAAATACAGAAGCAACCTAACTGCCCATTGACAGATGAATAGAGAAAACAATTGTGGTCTATGTACCCAATGGGATATTATTCAGTCATAAAAAAAAAAACCAACAGGGCAATCTTGCCATTTTTGACAACATGAATAAACTTTGAAAGCATTTTGCTAAGTGAAAGAAGTCAGTCAGAGAAAGACAATACTGTCTCTTCTCACTATATGAGGACTCTAATAAAAAAAACCAGAAAACAAAAATAAACCAAACCGACAAAAAACAACAAATACGATACTCATGGATACAGAAGACAGATCTGTGATTACCAGAGGTGGAATGGTAAAGGTGGGGGTTGCAGGAAATGGATGAGGGGTTAAAAAATGCAAACTTCTAGCTACAAAATTAATAAATTGTGAGGATGGGCTATAATGTACAGCATAATGACTATATTAATAATACTATATTGTATATCATAAGTTTCTATGAGTGTAGATCTTAAAAGTTTCCATTACACACAAAAAAATGTACCTGTATATGGTGATGGGTGTTAATTTGACTTTTGTCAAATTAACACCCATTTTCCAATATGTACAAATATCAAATCATTATGTTGTGCACTTGAAACTAATATAACGTTACCTGTCAACCATATCTAATAAAAACAATTATTCCATTTAATCATACAGAGGGTTAAAACAAAATGATTCTTTGATATAAAAGTGGATGTTATAAATTAGAAGATAGGGTCAATTTATAGATATGGGTTTCATAGTTACTTGCTTAGCTATTGAGCTCATTAATGACAGGCTGGCACTAGGCATTTACTATGTGTTAAAGAAAATTGTTGTATTAGGGGAGACACTTAAGTAATCCAATAATGTCATTGGAAATTAAATAACTTAAACTTATATTCCTCTAATGCTATAATGTGCTTTCCAAAATAAATGTCAGTTTTACTTATATAACATAAGGACTAATACTATTCTAATTCAAAATTGAGTAATAAGTGTTTCTTTTGTACTTCTGGACATAATAGAGGATTGTGGCAGGCATACACTGTCCTGTATCACACCCTCCCTTCCTGTATAACACCCTCCCTTTTAGTGCAGATCTTGTTTCTACCAATAAGATCTGACAAAGGTGATGTGATGGTCATGACCATGATTATAATGATACTAGAGGCCTGGAGCACGAAATTCGTGTACAGGTAGGGTCCCTAGGCCTGGCTGGTGATCAGGGCCAATCAGGGCCTTCCGGCTGCTGGCTGGGGCCTCCCTTCCCTGGCTGCTGGCTGGGGCCTTCCTTCATTCCACAGCGCCCCCCCTCCCCCGTGGTCAGCACATGTCATAGCAAGCGATCAAACTCCTGGTCTCCCAGTCACACTCCTGAAGGGACACTTTGCGTATTAGCCTT
>NW_005871099.1:2824402-2858811 GCF_000147115.1 Myotis lucifugus | reverse complement strand
AGAGCTGTGTATCAGTTCTGCAATGCTGGGTTTGTGGTGTAGTGCATGTAGCAAGTATATGGCTCCTAAGCAGAACCAAATATATAACTGAATGAATAATGAACAGATGAGTACTGAGATGCCTATTTTCCCCCAAGTGGGGCTAATGCATCAATGATAATGATGCTAAAAATAGTAGATTTGCATTGTATTGTATGTTTAAAAAAATGCCTTTAATTACATTAACTCATTGGCTCTTAAAATAAAAAACAAACAAAATACCCTGTATTTTTAAAAAAATATATTTTTATTGATTTCAGAGAGGGAGAGGGAGATATAGAAACGATAATGATGAGACAGAATCATGGATCTGCTGCCTCCTGCCTGCCCCCCATTGGTAACTGAGATGGATACCCAGGCATGTGCCCTGACCGGGAATCAAACCATGACCTCCTGGTTCATAGGTTGACAACACTCAACCACTGAGCCACACCGTTTGGGCAATACCCTGTATTTTACACATAAAGACAATGAGGCTTTGCAAGGTTAGTTGCTCACGGCAACATCTAATATATGGGAAAGCTACAGTGGGGTCCACACTCTCACTCCAAGTGAATGACTCAGCGATGTGTCTCGTGTTTGATTAGTGCTAGGGTACCTGGTTGAGAATCAGAAAGGATGGGTTTGGGAGGAGCACAGTCAGCCCTTCTTTTACTCACTCAGTTGTATAGAGGAGAGTGATGGAATAGATTGAAATCAGGCTATTAAAAGGAGAAACTACCAAGATATTAAAAAAAAATGTTGGGAAACATCATCTCTCAGTCAAGACTGAGAAGAAAAATACATTTCTGGCTTAGGCAGCCCACAAAACATACAGTATAACTTAATCTGTAGCTACAACTAATTAGTTGGAAAAGATTATGCTTGTTTTGTATTTCTATTTTTCTATTAATGAATGAATTTTAGTTTTATTTTTTAGTTTTACATTTTTAAATCATTTTTTAATTTTAGCATTTGTATTACAAATATGAATTGCATATAGATATTTTAAATTTTCTCTACAACTTTTCATTTTGGGTACTATCCATACCATTTCTGGACAGAAAAGCTGAGGCTAAGGAAGGTTAGGAACTTGCCTTGGTTGTCCAGCACGGAAAAAAGCTAAAGAGAGCCCATTTTCTTGCTTGACTCCCACTCCTTGTTCTTCTCTACATATTAGCTCAGCACACTAATTGTCAAGAAAATATTCTAGAGGGTCAAGAAAAATCCTTATTCTTTAATTGAATCTCATTTCTTATTGCCAATTTTCCCATAGCCAATTCATATACATTTTATACGTATACCATTCAAGTTCATTAATATTACCACTTATTTTCCTCTCCTCTAAGTGAAACACCTTGAATGCCTTCATCTTCTCCTCACAGAATCAATTAATTCCTTTTATTTTATTTTATTTAGAGTGCATAGAAAAGTGTGCTAACTTATTCAGTTAGAAGAATAGCCTATAAGGTCAGGTCCTTAGCAGGAGCATGACTGTGCAAGCAATATTTATCCTGACAGATGTCTGCAGAAGTGATATTGTTAATGTAGAACTAGCCCTGACAATAAACACTTTCTCTGTTACTGAGGAAATATAGGCAAGCCTTTATTAAAATTTATCAGGAAGAAATTGTGGTTTTAGAAGAGATTGAACCTGACACTTATTATATTTCTATAGATTTATACTTAGTTTACTTCTACAAATAATCTGAGAGGCTTACAATGAAAACTAAATCACATATAATTACACTGTTAGAATAAAAATAAAAGAGAAAAAGCCATCCTGAATGGGGAGGAAGTAATTTCGGGTCTCGAGCACATGTTCTCAAGGTGACACAATTTTTCTTTGTCTTCTACAAGAAGCAGGAGAGATGACATATTTGCTTTAACGTCCTATTTTAAGGCTTGGTCTGCTATGAAAACAAACTTTTCTCATGAAATGTTCACATAAATGATGTTGGAGGAATGTTAAGTGGGTCTTTTTAAAAAATATTATTTTATTGATTTCAGAGCGGAAGAGGGAGAGAACATTAATAATGAGAATCATTGATTTGCTGCCTCCTGCAACCTGGGCATGTGCTCTGACCAGGAATCAAACCATGACCTCCTAGTTCATAGGTCCATGCTCAACCACTGAACCACACAGGCCGGGCAAATGGGTCTTTAACTAACCCACATTGTTGCTTCAGTTCCTCTTTATTTGATGTACCACATTTGAGGTTAGCAGTGCAGACTCAAGCAAAGAAAATTAAACTTATTTAAAAAAAACTTGTGTACCTTTTTCATTATGGTTAAGCTTCTTTCAGAATTCAACTTTGAAGTAGACAAAATATTTTTTAAAAACATTCCTTCACAAAGGAGGTTATATTTTCCATGGGTTCATTGAGGCCCATCCTCCCTACTGAATCAAATTCCAACTCTTTGTCTTCCAAGTCCACCAATGATCTGGTCCTAACTTTGTTCCTATGTACACTGTGGTATAGCAAAACAAAACAAAAATCCCACGTACCAATACTCTATGCTTCTGCATATTAAGTAGATAAATTATTGAAAGGAAATAACAAGATTGTCTCTCACATTCCTGGTTGTTTACTTTTTTCCTGACTGCAATCCTCACAGGACCCTGCATGGTTGTCCGGCTCTGCTCCCTCCTGTCATGAACAGACATGACTAACAGACTGCTGTCGACCTCATCTGTCTGGTGTCAGGTGCTGTGTTTGGCCATCACCATACTCATGGATAAGAACTTCTCCCTCACTGTCCAACAGAATATGAGGCAATTAACTAGTAAATGCAGGATAAAATATCAACTTGATATTAAATGTTATTAAAATGTGGCTTTTGGTAGAAGGAGAAACTGCTGTTTCTAAAATTTGACTTTTGAAGTAAGGTAATATTTTTTTTCTTAAATTTGTATCATTTTAAATTCCTACAGTGAACAGCAAATAACTACAATCTTAGATTGGGAATGCAAATTGATAGAACTCATCTGGTAAGAAAAGATGTCTATGAAACATCGAAAATACCCCTTCCATTTTACTCAGTAATTTTACTTTTGGGAATATATTTTAAGGAAATATTAAACACTGTGGCAGCATTTTTTCATTGTGGCATTGTATATAATAGTCAAAAGAAGAAGACAAAATAATGTCCAACAATTGAGGAATGGTTGAAGTAAATATCTATACAATAAAAACTAGCCATCAAACACAAGTGTGTAATGAATATTTGATGTGACAGGAAAATGACTTTACCAGGCAACTTGTACTATATTAAAAATATGGATATAAACTCCTTTACAATATACTCTCAACTTTCAGTGTGTGTATGCATGATATAAAGAAAACAGGAAGGAAAAGAAGAAAATATAAATTATAAAATTATGATGGCTTTTATTTTAATCTTTATACTTTTCACCACTATTATATTCTACAAAGGATCTGGTTATCTATCTATCTATCTATCTATCTATCTATCTATCTATCATCTATCTATCCATCCATCCATCCATCCATCCATCCATCCATCTAACAACAAAAACACACACACACACATTTTATGTATATACACAAAGAGGGGAGAGAATGATACGTGCATTTAGCTACTGGCAGCTTAGAGCTTTTGAGACCTCAATGAAAAAAGATGTTTTATCTACACCATAGATAAAATTCTTTGAGAAAATGAAGAGATACAGTACAAAAACTGTACATGTACATGCATGCACTTACTCATATTTTGTTGCACATATTTTAATTTTCAATATACAGTTTCTAATATTCATTTTTTGTGTATCAGTTCCATTTCAAATATCTTGCAAATTCTTGGAAGCAGAACTCTTGCATAGGATTTTCCTGTATCTGCCTCATATCTAGTTTAAGGTTGAATCTATATTTGATATCAAATATCTACCTGTTTTTCATTGAAGGAAGATAGTTATTTATTGTAAATTTCCTTTATGTGATCTCTTATTCTTTGAAAAATGTTAAAGCATATTTAACAGAGAGGGTGGCTAAATTGTGTTTTCAGTATTTTTATTGAGGTGGAACATGAGGGTTTATTTATTTTTTTCCTAATATTGGAAAAGATACATAAAACTATTGCTACCATTCTATCTCAATTCTGAATACTGACATATCTCTCTAAATCACTTACAGAGACGGAAAGCAAATCTCACCTGTGGTTGGGAGAGGAGTGTTGGACGTTGATACTGCTAGCAGGCTCCAGGGAACTTTGTAATGATTGAAACATTCTAAAGCAGTGTTTTAGATTGTGGAGAAGGTAGTACAACTTCATAAATTCACTAAAAGTCATTGATTTGTGTAGTTACAATGTGTACATTTATTATATGTACATTATACCTTATTAAAGATGGAAAAATAATAATATAAAGAGCTACCCACATTTGGTATTGCTATTGACTCAGATCCAATGAGATCTGTTACATTTGTCTCTTGTTCCTGAAAGCCCACTAAGATGGTGAACTAATGAGAAATAGAACATGAGCCACTATTTCCATAGACGACATTGCTATTTTTTGAAGCTAAACATTTTTTATGTTCTTCAATATTACACTTGCTAATCAACCTTTCTAGTTTTGCAGATGTAGCCAGTCCATTATGGAACCATTTAAGCAATATCTTTTTTAAAGCCAGAAGAATATTTTTGGCTTGTTTCAAACAGCTGTGTTTATAGAGCCATAAGATAGAGTACTACGTAAAAGAGACTCATTTTTTAAGCTTTACATTTTATTCTTTTTTCCCCCTGATAATTTCTAAGAGAAGGGGAAATAACATTTGTTGGGAGTGTAGTAAGTACAAGATTTTGCACTAGGTTCAGTTGCAGTTATGTGAGATTCATAGAACTGGTCTTACTGTTCTTATAGAGCAAAGTTATTACCAAAATTTACATAAGTGATAGAGCTGAACCTCAACTCGGGTCTTTCTGATTCTAAAATTCATTACCTATTCTCCATTTTGCTGCCTTGTGCTTGGTTGAGATCACTCGACCTAAGGACACCTGAAAAATATATTTACCCTGTAGTAATCAATACAAGGTAACCAATACAGGGTAATATAATGGAAAATATTTGAATTATTTTAGGGAAATATCAGAAGAAAATGGGACATTCAGAGAGATGACATAGTATACTATTAATAAACTTAATATTCAAAACAATAATCTTCATTTCTCATTCTGCAAAATCTATATACTGATAAAATTGAATTTAGTTTTCAGACTACAATACTTATGAGAAATCAATAGCTCTTGTTTCGGTTATTCTTATATTTTAAAACATTTTTCCTAATTGTAGCAGAAGCAAACAAATTAAAATAATGAGTGGCAAAATATAACTAGTTGATGAAATGATTCATATAGTATACAAATAATAATAGAGCTAAAAATAGATACATTGTAATAGAGTCCTAATGATTTAGTAAAAAATGGTTTGAATATTTCTGTTTTAAAAAATAATGTTTGGCATTGCTGGAAAGTATTATGCTGTTTTGCCTTGTGAGCTGGAGGGAACTGAAATAGTTTGTAGCAAGTAATTATTTCTACAAGATTCACCCCTGGAATTTTCATTAGTAGTTAAAATACAATCTGCACACAATAAAACTATAAAGGTTGAATTATCTGTCTCTGGTGGAAGACAAATTACCCAATCTTAAAAGGGAAAGAACATTAGCCTCCTAATCGATTCATTCTCTATGAAAATAAAGAGAGAAAAATTGCTCAAAGCAAAACCTATTCTATATACACATGCTTCCTGGTCTAAAATCTGCCAGGAACAATAGCAAGTACATTGAAAAAATACCTCTTTTTGTTCTTTGTTATCTCATTCCTACAAAAAACAACAACCCTCTAGCACAGCAACTATATTGATATGTCACCTATACATATATCCATAATATATATACATATAAGAACATATATCTTTACAAATATTTTCTCTTGATGTACAGTGTTCATGAAACAGAAAAAATATATTCGAGTGAGAATATAGTAGTTAGTACTTATATTTTTAAAATTATTAAATTTGACAAAATTTATACTTTGACTCAGATTTAAATAAAAAATTTTAAATTTGTAATATAAAAATTCTATTTTCTTTCAAAAGCATCAAAGTCAGTAAGCCAATGGGAGACTGAGAAACTATCAGATTGGAGGAGATGAAAGTGGTGTGGTAACTAAATGCCATGTGAGATTTGAACTGAGTCCTGGAACAGAGAAAGGAAAACTTAGTGGTTGAGTGGAGAAACTCAAAATTGAGATAAGATCTGCAGGTGTTTTAATAGTATCATACCAATGTTAACTCTTGTTTCGATCATCTTATTGTGGTTAGATGTGAATCTTAGGAAAGCTGGGTAAAGGGTGGGAAAAAGAACTAAGTGTACTATTTTCTCAGAGTCCAAAATTATTTCAAAATAAATCATTTA
This sequence comes from Myotis lucifugus, assembly GCF_000147115.1. Taxonomy (NCBI): domain Eukaryota; kingdom Metazoa; phylum Chordata; class Mammalia; order Chiroptera; family Vespertilionidae; genus Myotis; species Myotis lucifugus. The sequence continues at coordinate 2,852,356 of NW_005871099.1, read as the reverse complement.
CAAAAATTACATCATAAGCTTTGGTTTACAGAACACAGTTAAACAAAAACTCGGCATAATTGATAATGTTCAAGGTATAGGGAAATTTATTCCTTAGAAGACTCCAAGATAGCTTTTTACTTCCTGTGTAAGAATGTTTTCTAGTCCCAAAATCAGTGAACATATTACACAATAGAGCAAGAATTATGGAGTATTATAATGCCATGTACATTTTTAAAAATGCAGCTAATGAAAATAATGATCTAAATATGTACCATTTAGTAATTTGTCATATTAATGAGCATGCCATTATTGTTTTTTATGTTCATATGTATAGCATGATTATTTTTTGAAATTTTCCAAAACAAATTTTGACAAAAAAGTGTTTTCTAAAATTTATTCAGTTATCCAAAACTGAAAACCAAATACATTTATCAATTTGACATTAAAATGAAGAGGACTAGATGGTTTGCTTTTCTTTACCTGAAACTGTGTGATCCTTAGAGTCCCTTGTTATTTTTATCCTTGCATGAGGAAAGATGTAGTGCACCGTCTTCCCATTCATCTGTATAATCTAAGACATACACATGATAAGGTGAAAAATCAACGTGAAGACACTTAAAGTGCAATATGCAGAACTAGACATTTTTAAAAAGCATATTGAGTCAGTCAATAAAAACATAATGAAAGTTTCTGGAATGATCACCATTGAAGCATCTTACACTATAAAATAATATTATTGGTTTCAGTGTTCATTATGGCCTCAGAAACTGACAAACAAAATAGGTCCAGAGACATGGATGCATGGAACAGATTGACAGATCTCAGAGGGAAGGGAAAGAGGGGAAAAGAAATTAACCAAAGAACATCTATGCATCTATGCATTGCCTATGAACACAGACAACAGTGAGATAGTGAGATGAAGGCCTGGGGTGAGGCAGGGGCTGGGTGGAAGGAGGCAAAGGAGGGGGAAAGGGGACATCTGTAATACTTCAAAAAAAGAAGTGTGTGGGAATACTAAACAAAAATGTTAAATAGAATTTTGAACCAAAGAGATGTACATTTGGTGTAGAAAGATTCATTGGAATACTCATGTGGTTTTAATCTGTCAATCCAGCTGTAAAACTGTTAGAATTCTAGGTATTAAAAGTAAAATACAAAATGAAAAAATACAAGCTTAAATAAAGCCTTTAGTTTTAATTCTCCTCAGGAAAGAATAAGCTTAATCAAATCTCTGATGAATATAGAAACTTCCCAAACAACAGCAGAATCCTGTTAAGTCCAGGAATATTACATGAATCCTACAAACTAAAATATTGTTTGCAAGATTATAAAAATATATGGTCAATATAATCAGTCAATCTTGATAATTTATACTAACTTTGCAAGCCACTAAAAACCTCATGTATATTCATAACAATTGAGTGTACATTTTCCTTCTTTCCTCTTCTCGCTTCCTGTTTTCTCTTTGACTCTCTCCCTCTTTCTCTTACTTTCTCTCCTCTGCCCCACTTACTTACCATCACATCATTTTCTCCTTCTATTTCTTGTCTTTCTCTTCTCCTCTCCTACTCCCATCCCCTAATCTGCATTTAAAGATCTTTTTTACTAAATTTAAACCATGTGCATTGGAAATTCTACAGCTATTATATAACAACTTTTTTAGTGCTGTAGATAATTCATTCAAATTGGTGGATATTACTTTATTTCAGATATCTTCTAATTTGATGTATTATATTTTCAAAAGTAATTTTCCCACTTGGCTAAAAAGAAACTAAGAAAACACAATTTTGCCTGTTGCTGTTCTTTGCATTTCTTCAGAGTAACAAGTGGATATAATCTCTTAGTGCATTTATTCCTTACTAGAAGAGTAATAAGGTTTCCCAAATTTTTCATCAGAGCTTTACCAGCTAGCCAGAATGGCCTTTCAATTTGTACCTAAGATGATGTTGGTAGAAGGGATGTTAAACATCATTGTCATAAATGTTGCTTTCAGAACATCTCATAGAATCTCCTGTAGTTTCAGAGATTGTCTACAACCACCTTCATGAATTCACTTAATAAATCAGAAACATTAACCTGCCACACCTGTGACTGTCTGCATAAAGCAGAGGTATCTGTCTCCCATGCATGGCCCAGCTAGATCTTTGCTTTTTCCTAACCACTGCAGGTGAATGTTGAGTGAGTTCTCCAGCAGTTGGAGTTCCAGGGAAGGTGTTGCTTCTGCCAAATAAGAAAGAGCAGGAGCAAGGCCAGAGGCGCAGGACTGATGTCAAGTAGTGGCACCTTTGTCTCCCCAAGAGGCCAATGTCTGATAGCACTGTCTTTTGATGGCTGCATTGGGAGAACTATGACCTATTGCCTCCCAGAAAAAAGGATTCTTCCTCTATCCTACTTACACATATTTCAAAAGGAATCATTTTCATGAAATGAGCCTTCGTACTTACGAAATAACACTTGTGTTAACATATCTTTTGTTAATGCAGACATTCATACTTCCCTTCACCTCAAAGCGAGGCATGCTTGGTTCAGTACAGAGAGTGCTCTTTTGGTGTCCCAAGCACTGTGCTAAACCCTGTATATGTGCGGAGGTGGATGGAATAGGGAATCCCTGCTGTCGAGGAGCTCACAGCTGTGACATGACATATGCAGTACTATTGGAAGAACACTTGCCCTGTATTAGTGGGAGGTGTGAGTGGTAGTATCAAGGAAGGCTTCTTGTAAGATGGGTCATGTTCATGGGGACCTCAGTGATGTGTCCAGTTAGCCAAGCAAAGAGAGGTGGAAGAGCATTCAGGTGGAGGAAAAGAGGCATTCAAAGACCCAGAATCAAGAGAAAGAGTGACTTGCTCAGAGGAGCTTAATATATGTCAATATAGCAACTATATGAGAATTGTAGGTGTGGGCATTAGTGCAGAGTGGAGGCATTTTGTCCTGGTTAAGAAGTGTTGACCCATTTCCCAAATAAGCAAACAGACAAACAAATAAAAAGAAGTGTTGACCTTTATAACCATCCTGTGAAGGGTATTAGTCCTATTTATAGATGAAGTAACTGAGGAAATTTTTTTTAAAAAGGAGGTCAAGTAATCTGCTCAATTCACAAAGCAGTTGAACTTCCAAATGAATGTGTATGTGTATGTTTATATTTATACGTATACATCTATATGTATATGTATATTTAAAAGAAAATGATATGAATCTGCAGATTTGGTTTACTCCTGTAGTTAATGATTTTGAGTCTAATAAAAATGTGTATGTCTCCAATGTATGTTGCACATAGAATATTTTAAAAAGATAAATTAGTATTTGTATTAGTCAACTTGATTTTATTATTCTTGCCTCCAGAGCATTTTATGAGCATAAATTTTTGTTATGCATGTTTTCAAATAAAAGCATCTGGATTTATTGGTACGCAGAGCTCAATATTACCTTTTTATAATTAGAGATGCAAAGAAGTGAATAAAATGAGAATGACATTCTGCTATTTTCTCTAGGCCAAAATATAGTAATAATCAGTTAAGGGGTAAAACGGTATTTGAAAATAAATACCAATGCAAAAAGGCATAAATTCTGAACTTTATATAACTGTAATAATAAGCTATGTTGTCTTTTAGGTAGCTTCTATTTAGAAAAAAACTATAAAGAAAAACAAAAAATTATTGTTACATAAGTCAACATAGTTGTGTGTTTTTTTTTGGGGGGGGGTGGGTGTTGAATATTACAATCTGGAAGGGGCACATTGGGATTTCCAAAGGAGGCAATGTTCGCTTTCTTGATCTGTGTGGTGGTTATATGGTTGTTCACTTTATAACTAGTTTATAATTCTATATATTTGCAATTTTGATAAATACATTTAGTTTTCTTTTTGCATATTAGATATCAAAATGAACATATAAAAATTATAAAAATATAACTTAGCAAAAAAATTACACATTAATCTATTATGCTTACCTAGCTATAGTCCAAACAGGGAACCTTACATTTTCTACTTTATTAAAAAACACAAGAAATTCATTAAGTGATTCTTAAATTTCGGGGTTATATTGGTCTCCAATTATACTATTTAAACACTAGAGCCCCAGTGCACAAATTCGTGCACAGGTGGGGTCCCTCCCAGCTGATTGGAGATGTCTCACCCAGTCCCGATTGGGGCTGATCCGGCTGATCCGGCTGGCCAGGGAGAGAACCACAGGAGGTTGGCTGGCTGCAGGAGGTTGGCTGTGGGAGTGCACTGACCACCAGGGGGCAGCTCCTGTGTTAAGTATCTGCCCCATCATGGTCAGTACATGTTATAGCCACCGGCTGGTTGACCGGTTGTAACGGGCGCTTAGGCTTTTATATATATATATATATATATATATATATATATATATATATATATATATATATAATGTACTACATGCTCAGTGTATCAAACTCATAAATCTATAGATGCTAGTAACAAAATGAGGAGTAAAAGTGTCATTAGGGATATTAATGTTTTATCTACAGACATTAGAAAGGAATTTTAGAAAATATTTTTTGAGGTGGACACAGATTTCTTAAAATGTATTTTCCAAAAATATTAGTTGAATAAATAAGTTGGACAAGACTATTCTGAGTATATATGAAAACAGTAGTGTCAGGAAATAACTATATGAAAGCCATTATTTTTTTTTTTTACCTTTCCAGTTTATGTATTTCATCTTATTAGGATTTGTGCTTTCAGTGACTTGATCTAGATTTGTGGGAAATGCTAAACTTCAAAGAAACAAATGATGATAGGTAAGGCATAATAATTATGAAGAGATTCTTAAAATACATTTAATGAAATTAATTTTAGCTTACAAATTTATTATTTTAGTAACTATAGATGAAAACATGTAAATTCACATTTTAAAAACATATTGAGAATGATTTTATTAATTTTTATTACTCCCCATCCAGATCTATTTGATGAGATTGAAATACAACTATAAATACAATTCAAGATAAGCTAAGAAAAGTATAAATCAATAGTATGATACTTTAAAATGAAGTACAAAGAAATGGAAGTTTATTAATATGTGCATAGAGGTAACATACCCCTAAACCAAAACTTATTAAAGATATCAAAAGTTAAAAAGAAAGAATATTTGCAACACAGAGAAAAGTATCCCAAAATTTCTAGATGTAATAGCATATAGGAAAACAAAACACATGAAAATTCCGATAAAAGAAAATTCTATTTAACAGCTAGAAATCTGTCCATGAAAACAGAAATTGCTTAGAAGGAAACCAAATCTAAGCATATAAATAGTATCTTTTGGACAGGACTTATTGTTCATGCAAAAGTCTTTTCTTTTATACCTTAATGTGACAAACACTGAGATAAATTATAGTAATTTCATATGGTTCTTTTTTGTTGTTTAAAACATAGTTGTCTTCTGCATAAATGAATCAGACAGGATGATTTGGGAGTTAATATATGTAAAATAGGTACCTCTTTTGTGATTGTTTTAATGATTATGAGTAACAACCTGCAAATATCTGATCTGTTAGGCAACCATTGAAAGCCACTTGGCTTACTAGAGAAATCTTTCTCAATTTATTCAACTGTTGATCTCCTATGTATCTTTCAAAATCTAACCCAAATATTACATCATTTATTCTAAAGTGAATAACTTCCTTTTGGAATCATATTTCGCTAATTGTGAAATTTATCTCTACATTTCAGTTTCTTTATCTATAAATAGATATTAATTAATAACACCTACTTTATGCGAGTTCTGATAATAAAATACAAAAATGAATACAAAACACTTCCATTCAATACACTCTAAAATATGTTTCCTTCATTCCCCAAGGGAAGCCTTCCCTGTCCCCAGCTAACTTGGTTTGGTCATCTTATTTGCTATTCATAACATCTGAACACACTGCTATTGGAAAATATTGAAAGTACCCAAATCTATTTCACCCCCTATTCTGTAAGTTCTTTAGGAGCTTTAGGTATTCTCCTTATACAGTGTTGGGTATGACGTACAAACGGTATCTGTTGGAGGGATGAATCACTTAAATTGCCTGGTAGAAGAATCACAGCTATGCTGCAAGGTCAGTTGTGGCTGAAAAGGTAAAGTATGTACTACTTCAAAATTGTGAACTTTAATGATGGAAATTTCATGCATTTTAGTATAATTATGACTATTCTAGGGTGAATTTTTTTTTTTGGGGGGGCGGTATAAATCTCAAAGAGATTGCTCAATATAGTACTTACTTGCTCTTGATGTTGACTGAGTGGTCTAGAGTGGACCAATCTTTCTGGCAGTTTTCGATCCAGACCATGTCCATTTTCCAAACGAGACTCCCTGGGTTTATCAAACCAATCTGTTTCTTCACGACGCAGATGGTAGGCTTTGGGGACCAAGGAAATATCAAACAATGTAACCCCAACTAATACAAATGATAGAGGACAATGGATGTTCTGAAGTACAACATGCACCAGGCTTGTTAACCATTCATGCATTTCAAATACAACTCCAAATGGAGCAAAACCATTCCCAATAGTATGTTTAAAAAATATGTATCATGGAATAACCTAGAAAAAAAATCATCTACACACCTGTGCAACCTCTCAGAGCCAAAGAAAACAAATCAAAGGTAGATTTTAAATAAGGAAAAAAAAATTTAGAGAGTAATTGAAATAAATAAAGGAAGAAGTGAACATTCCTTAGAAGTCATCTTATTCAACCATTAGTTCCCACCTCTTCACCTCCTCCCATCGCCCATCTCTAGTCTAAGGAATGTATTCCTCAAATACAGAAGATTTTGTCAATTTCCCACTATCACATCAAACAAGTACATATATAGATGTGGCTGCTGGCTTTGAATATCAAGTGAGTATTTTTTGAAAACATTGTTATGACATTCATACATAAAAGAAAACATTACTTCTACAAAGATTTCAGATATTATTGCTAGGAACATATGTGCCATAATCATCTGGTAGCCTAATATTAAAAAAATATGTCATTTAGAATTTTTTATTAAAAATAAAACAATTATTTTCTGTGAGATCTAGGAATTAGATTGAAGAGTTAATTTGACTTTCTTTTGTACTTATAATGTAACAAAACTTGACATCTTAAAATACTTTTCTGAAAATACAACCATTTTTAAGTACATAATTATTACTTCAGTTCTTAGTACTGCTAACGTTTGTTGAAGCTATTATTTAGTGACCAAAAATTCTACTTTACCTAATATACAGAATGTAATTTTATACATATAAAGTTTTATTCTTGGTAAAAAGATCTGTAATTAACAGTCTTTGGAAGTATTGCTTCCTAAATGGGAGATGGAGCAGCTTTTTCAAGTGCTCATCCTAAAAGATTGGTTGGCGATGATATCAGTCTATTCTTTCTGGAAAGTTAAGCTTCTACAATGCCACACTGTTGAATTCTATCACACTAGAGCTTTCGTTTAACATCTACATACCTGATTGTCTTCTCTTTCAAAACCTTCTCCTATAACTTTTTTAAAGGCAATTTTTATTATTTCTTTGCTAGCAGGGCTGGCAAACCCACAGCATGTACACCATTACTTACTTCTACCTCCTGTGATCCTGGTCAAAGGTAGTAATTAACCACAAGATTTCTTCCAAAAACAAAACAAAACAGGAGAAGATGAGAAATGTGTCATAGTTCAGTCAGTCTTAGATTTGATGAAATACACTGATATGTACCTGATCTGTGGTTATGTATGTGCTTCTCTGATCTCCCCTCTTAGATTCTAAGCTGCTTGAGGGCAAGGCTCATATCTTGATTTTTATTTCCTTCCCTCAACACTAAAAAAATGCCTTGCAAATGTCGTAACATTCAATAAATATTTAGAAATGAATAAAACAGAAAAATTAGCCATCAACTAGAGAAGTTAAATATCTTAATTATAATATGCATGTTTTAAAATAAATATTAAATTGTCCCTTGGACTTTATTAATAGTTACACAATAATTTTTCATAATCTACTGGATATTTATGGTTTTTCATAGTTTTAATTAGATATGAATTAACTACATTTATGAAAAAATATTTAGCATAATAAAATTTGATAAGCAAATAGAAAACAAATCCATTATTTAATCATCAGATTAAAATTTTATGATTGTCCCAACATCAACACTATTATACCTTACTTTTTTATATATTTATTTTATATTTATTATGAAAAGAAAAAATAATCTATACTGTTTTTAATAAACAAATATATTGGATAATGTAATACATGATTTCATTTGAATATATAATTCTGCTAATTGCATTTGAAATACAATCCTTTAAAACATGTTTTTTTGGCTGTGTCTATACAAATAAGGCAGAATCCCAGCTTACTCCAAATTTTGTCAATTTATTTACAATTCTAATAATATACTTTGATGGATATTTCTTATACTAATTCTATGTGTAAATTAGGATGTCTATCATGCTTTTCATAGGAATTTATAGAACCACTAGAAAAAAATCCGATTGAATAAATCTACTTTCATATTAAATTGTCTTTATAATTTATAGTAAGTTAGATATAAATGCTCATTATTTATAACTACAATTATATTATTAGCCATGGTAGTTCTGCACTTAAAAAACTAAATTTTATAATAGCATTTTCCAAATTAATTTAAATAATTTGCTAGAGATAAACATTCCCCTTTTTTAGACTGATTGATATTTTCTTGTATTCTTAAAAGTAAAATACAAGTAAGCTATTTTGGGATCTACATTATTCACAGCCAATTATTACATGAATAGTTTAATTTTATTTAGATTCATTCAAACTGGTCATTACAATAGCCAGTACAGAAGAAAGTGATTAGTTGTTGGAATTTCACTAGAAAAAGCAGTTTGTCCTCCAGATCCAGTGATTACTTTAGTCCTTTTCAAATCTAGATTTGAATTTCTAAAATCATATTGCTGGCTAGATACAGAAGTAGGAAGAAAATCCTTCTCATGAAAACATATTTTCCTGTGAGTTCTCAAAGAAAATGTAGGACTCAAAAGGGGAGATATTCATGTTAGCTTAGTGCTTTGCAGTCTCCAAAGGCATGAAGTAATACACTTTTATTTGATCAAAAATATTTTATTTCCATGACTCAAAACCATGCCTACATTCAAATAAACCACAGAGGACTCGTGATCCAGAATCACGAGTCCTCTTGGTATGAGCAAGCCTCTTTACATCACTGTACCTCTCCTCCCTCATCTTCAAAACTAGATTTGAACTAGGTAACTTCCTAAAGTATTTATGGTTCTATATGATTAAACAACAACAACAAAAACACCATAGGCTAGTTTTTAGTTAGGTATGTACTTGCCTTAAATCACTTATTCAATATGAAAAACCAATTAAACAATTTAGGGCAAAAAAAGGGATGATGCAAAAAGCAAAGTCAAGGAAAAGACTAAACAGGTAGACCTGGAGGGCTTCAGCTTCAACTAGGTAAACTCATAAAAGCATTGTACAAAATTTGAATTGTAAACATAAAAAATACTTTATATATACTGATAAGATTATTTATTGTCAATGTCATATTTTGTGCTTTTTCTAGTATATAATGCAAAGGTACAGACTTGGCAATTATGGTATTCATAATGAGAGATAAAATACAAACCTTTTATTTAAGAAGAATGATAAAATTCTGCATTATACTAATATTAGATGAGAACATTATCTGAATTCATAAATACTAGTCTCACAAATATGACATAAGTAATCTTCTATTACAAAGTCTAGCAGAATAGTACTTAATGGCTCGAAACCTTAATAATTTCATAAACTGAAAGAAACTGACAATTTTAAAAAGAAAAGAACAGACAAAAATTTTCCAACTATTTAGCCAATTATGAATTTAAAGAATGACCATTTTATTGACACAATTATTGATAATGATTTTGGAAAAGAGGACATCGAACAAATCAAGCAATTAAGAAACACCAATAAAAGAATAATCTAAAAATAAAGAAAAGCATGCTATAAAATCTATACACAAGATACAATTTGCATTTACAAAAAATAAAATTGAAGTAAACATGCAAAAGACAAACCAAGAAAAGTACAATACATCCTTAGAGAAGGAAGATTAAACATGCAGAAAAATGAGAGTTTGAGTTTTGAGAGTAACAAGGAATTCTGAGGCCCAATTTACCTTCACTGTCAGACATGGCATGTTGGAAGTCATCCATGATGAACGCTATGTCACGGTCATAGCCTCGAGTCCGTGATTCTTCTCTCATGTGTTGTTGAACTTCAGGCAATGAGTGACTTGATCCAAACTGATCTCTGGTGTCTGCAGATATTGGTGGCAGGGGTCCAGCTGCAGCCCGGGCCATTCCCATTGGCTGGCCAACAGGACTGAGTGGACTTTCTTCTTCAGAATTCTGGGCCACAATTGGTATTCTTCCTCTACTCTGGCTAATTGGCAAACTGGTAGGCTTAGTTCTGCCAGAGGGTGATGCGTGACTGAAGGAAACATCTAGAGCTTCAGCCTCTTGAGCTTTCAGTCTTAGAGAAGAACTGGAAGAATCTCTTTTTATTGATAAATCAAGCCCATAGACAGAAGAAGGCCTGGAAGAAGGTCTGGACCTGCTGCCACTACTGTATGGCTTATCCGCTTCATCCTGCAGAGCTGACCGTATGGTATTTCCTAATGTGCCTAGTCCTGTGCCAAGAGATGATCCCACAAATTTTTGTTGGTCTGTAATATTTTTTCTGAGGCCATAAGTGATTTCATCTTGAAGCAGCCTTGCTCTGGAAGAAATTCCACCAATAGAAGAAGTGCCAGAAGTCATATAGCTTGAATAATCAGGTTCAAGGTCTCTACTTTCTTGAATAGGTGAAAATTTTGATATTTTAGGGTCAATTAGTGATTTCTTATGCTTTGACTGCTTTTGATAGAGTATGGCTGCTGGTAGTTGCTTTGCCGCTTGTTTTTCAAGTGTGAGTCTACTAATGCTGTACTTTTCAGATTTTGGAAAATGTCTATAGGTAGTATCACCATGGTAATAATGGGAAAGACCAGCAAGGTGATCTAAGTTCTCTGCCCCTCTACGGAATTCTTGTTTAATCTGCTGTTTCAGAAGCTTTAACTCATAAGGATCCTCCATTGGATCTTCCTCTGCTTTCACGTAACTATGCAACCTTGAGGAAGTCTGCAGAGGTGCTAGGAAATCTGTCACTTCTTGAGACCTCCGTGTTTCAGTGGTTCTAAGGAGGCGGTCTGTTTTTGACAGATCCTTTTCATGAAGATTAAATGCAGTGGTCAATGCTGCTGTTCCTTTGGAAATCTCTCCAATGTCATCAATTAGAACAAAATTTCGTGAAGTATGATGGTCAATATCTGCATAAAAAGAATCTGCAGAAATGCTTGATATTGGACTGCTTGCCATGCTACTTCTCTCCTCCAAACCCATTCTCAGGTCTAAGGTATTGTACTTACTACCAAGATGGGAAACAGCGTATGTATTATCAGTAGAAACAGGTGCTATCATCAGAGGTTGGTTTCGAATCACCTCATAGTTTGAAGTAATCTTGGGCTCCAAATATAACGTAGTTTGCCGTGGCTTTTGTTGGATCACCATCATCTGTGATGGTAACTGATAAGAAGGTTGCGGGGTTGGTGTAGGTTGAGCTTGAGGTGTGAAGGACATCGTTGCCACAGCTTGGAATGTTGGCTGAGTCTGATAAGGTGAGACTTGCTGGTGGTACAAAGTTTGTTGCTGAAAATGGGATTGTTGGGTGTATGGGGTGGGTGCTTGGGTAGGAAGAGCAGGAGACGAGTATTGGTATTGTGTATAAGGACTCGTAGGAGGAACTAGCTGAGATTCTGTTTGGGTCTGTGGGGGTATAAACTGGCTGAATTCAGTTTGGGGAGCAGTTCTTGGTCGCTCTATGCCATGCTGACTTTCTATTCGGGATGGTCTGGTGCTGCTCACCTCACTGTCAGACATGTAATCCCGTTCCTCAGCTACCCCCTGGAGGTAGGCTCTCTCTCTCTTTTCTCTCTCCTTTAACAATGCCTCTTTCCTCCTGTTAATTCCCATTTCCAGGTACCGTAACTTGGCATCAATCTCCTTCTCTTCCTCATCAAGTTCTGCTTGTTTCTTTCGAAGTTTTGCAGACTCTCTCTCTACAAGATCAAGTTCTCGGTCTATATCCTGGAGAATCTTGGCTCGTGCCATTGTGTTGGTTCTGCAGATCCTCCTCCTGGACACGGTGCCCATTGGGCTGTACGTCGACTGAGTCCCTGTTGAGGTCTCCTCGGGAGGTGGGTTAGGCAGAGTTCTCTTAACTTTTTTCTGGGTGCCAGAGGGTGTTATGGTTTGAGAACTTTTTGTCTATAATTAAAGAAACAAAATATAGTACTTTATTATCAAGGAAAAATTAAAGATAAAAAACCTTCACACTTTACACTTAAATAAATATGATTCCATATGTTTTAGGTATGACAGTATAATATGATAAGATTTTTATATATAATTTTAAGTATTGGCCACAAGTGCAATTAACTGAAAAATCATTTTTCTTTCTTGGTAGATTGGCTTTTTATTACTGTAACTTCTGCAACTTTAGAAGTTAGTTTTGAAATCAAGCACAGAACTCATTGCTAGGCAGACTTATGTTTTAGTTAGAACCTTAGGAGAACTCTAAAAACTGATTTTCCATCCTATTTAATATAAGATTATTTACTGAATGTATTTCTAAAATATTTGTATTAATTATCTAAAGTTTAAGTTATATTTGTTACAGATAATGCTTATTTGCTACTAAGTTCAGTTGTTTGCCTCAATCTTTCTATTCCTATTTTTACACCCTAGAATAGCTGTTATTTCTATTCTAATCATGAAATGTTTTGAAATTAAACCCTCAAGTTCTTTAATCTTTTATTTCTCCAAGAAAGAGTAATATCAACTAATTTCCCATTCAATCTTTCAATATTTTTGTGACTATTTGGGTCTTTTATTTTCTTTCCATTTTATTATTCTTTTCTTTTTCTACATTTATTTTTATTGTTGAAAGTATTACAAATGACCCCTTTATTTCCCTCACTTACCCGCTCCACACCTACCCCCTCCACACCTACCCCCTCCAGGCCTTCACAGCACTATTATCTGTGTCCATGGTTATGCATAAATGCATATAAATTCTTTAATCTCTTCCAGTATCTCCTCCCCTCTTTCCTCCAAAGGAGGATTATAAACACCCATCAATTAATGCAACAGTAAATGATGAACCTAAATGCAGAGAGAAAGCATATAAAACAATGATAGAAACTATGGAATGGAGCAAATAAATAGAATAAAAAAGAATTTCTAGGGTAGATATATACATTTTAAAAATTAATTTTTGAAAAATTGAAGGTATCCATTAAATGGGTGCACATATTTGTTAAGTGAAAGATTGAGAAAATAAAAGGGTGAAATAAGAACTTGCTGTGATTAATTTTAAAGGTCCTGAGTCATGAAGTGAATTTCTCAGAATTCACTGAGTAGAATGAGAGTATACATGAAATCATAGGAAAAAATAGAACCACGAGGAACCACAAAAGAAGCCCATTTATTGAATTAAGAGTAATGGTTAATAAAGTGAACTAGAAATTGATACTATTGCTCATACATGTATGGATTGTTTCCTAATTTAACTTTACAAGACAGTAGGCTTGGTCAAATTCTTTTTCTTTTGTTAGTGAAATCCTAGATTCAAGAAGCATTCCAGGTACTGGGGATTTCTAATTATCCTCCAGAGTTGCAAATATTTAATCATTGATGACATGTGTTAATTAATACTTTGTGTGCCATGGATGTGAGTCATGGAAGCAAGAGATAAAACTGGTTGGTAGAAGTTACATACTCACTGAATTAGCCTAGTTAGCCTCCACAAATCAAACTAGCTTTGCTGTTCTCCACTTGCCAACATTAATAGCTTTTACTCTGACTATAGAAATAGTCACAAATGTGGAGATGGCTCCAAATCTCCACCATATTTCTTATAAGTGAGAGGAAATATAACATAGTGACTAAGAGCTTGATTTAATCCTGGCTCTGCCTTTCATAAGCTGTGAAACCTTTAGCAAGTTGTTTAAACTCCCTGGGTCTCCGTTTTCTTACATGTAAAAGAAGTTTAATATTTATCCTTACATTATTGTTTTAAGGAGTAAATGAGTTAAAAAAAAAGTAAAGAGTCTAAATTACTTACTGTCTAAGAGGGCAGACATTAATATAATAAAGAATCTAAAGTGATGTCTTAGCAACTTATAATTTAAGGACTGATTTTAAAGACCACAAAAAAATTTCTTTCTGCACAGCAAAAGAAACATCAACAAAACAAGAAAGCCCACTGCATGGGAGAACATATTCGCCAATGCTTTCTCGGAAAAGGGTTTAACCTCCAAAATTTACAGGGAACTCAGACAGCTTAACAAAAGGAAGATAAACAATCCAATCAAAAAATAGGCAAAGAACCTAGACACTTTTCGAAAGAGGACATACAGAAGGCCGAAAGACATATGAAAACATGCTCAAAGTCACTAATCATCCGAGAGATGAAAATCAAAATGACAATTCGGTACCATCTCACACCTGTCAGAATGGCTATCATCAACAAATCAACAAATGACAAATGTTGGTGAGGATGCGGAGAAAAAGAAAACCCCGTGCACTGCTGGTGGGAATGCAGACTGGTGCAGCCACTGTGGAAGACAGTATGGAGTTTCCTCAAAAAATTAAAAATGGAACTCCCATTTGACCCAGTAATCCCACCTATAGGATTATATCCCAAGAAATCAGAAACACCAATCAGAAAGGATATATGCATCCCTATGTTCATAGCAGCACAATTTACAATAGCTAAGATTTGGAAACAACCTAAGTGCCCATCAGCAGATGAGTAGATTAAAAATGGTGGCACATCTACACAATGGAATACTTTGCTGCTATAAAAAGAAGGAACTTTTACCATTTGCAACAGCCTGGATGGACCTGGATAGCATTAAGCTAAGTGAGCTAAGCCAGTCAGAGAAAGATAAATATCACATGATCTCACTCATTTGTGGAATATAATGGACAATATAAACTGATGAACAAAAATAGATCCAGAGACAAAGAAACACCGAACAGACCATCCAACCTCAGAGGGAAGGCAGAAGAGGTGGGGGGAGGAGAGGGGAAGGGAGAGATCAACCAAAGAACTTGTATGTATGCATATTAGCAGAACCAATGGGCAGGGACACTGGGGCATTGGGGACTTGTCCTGGAGGGTGGGAGTAGCCAGGGAGTGGTCAATCGGAGGAAAAGGAGACATATGTAATACTTTAAACAATAAAAAAGAAAAAAAAATTTCTAAGCTGGATATTTAATTCTAATCCAATCAATATAACATAAGAGTACAGAACTCCAAAACAAAAAATTAAAAATAGAGCAATATAATTGCATAGAAAAGATGTATAAAAGAAAGTTTGTCATGATTAAAGGTGATATAGTTGAACACCATGATTAGAGATGACAACAAAAATCTAGAAAAATCTTAGTGTTTAGTAAGATTTTCCTTGATGACCAGCTTGGTAAAACATGTTTTAAGATAGATCTAGAGCCCTTAATCTGAAAACAAACAAAAAAAATATCACACTAAATATAAATAACTGCATACACAAATTTAAATTCTTTTCAAATAGTTGTGCAAATAGCAGACCCATGGAAAGTCTTAACCATAGAATGGATGGAGTTTGAAGGGGGCCTGGAAGAATATTCATTTCAATTTTAGTATTTAGGAAGTAATTGTGATAACAAGCAAATATACTCCAAGGTAAGTTTTGCTGTACAAATTTATTTTATGTGATATTTATCTTTCTCTGACCAGCTTATTTCACTTAGCATAATGCTCTCCAGTTCCATCCATGCTGTTGCAAATGGCAAAAATTCCTTCTTTTTTACTGCAGTATAGTATTCCATTGTGTAGATATAGCACCGTTTTTTAATCCACTCATCTGCTGATGGGCACTTAGGCTGTTTCCAAATCTTAGCTATGGTAAATTGTGCTGCTATGAACATAGGGGTGCATATATCCTTTCTGATTAGTGTTATAGTTTCTTGGGATATATTCCTAGAAGTGGGATCACTGGGTCAAATGGGAGTTCCATTTTTAGTTCTTTGAGAAAACTCCATACTATTCTCCACAGTGACTGCACCAGTCTGCATTCCCACCAGCAGTGCACGAGGGTTCCTTTTTCTCTGCATCCTCGCCAGCACTTGCCATTTGTTGATTTGTTGATGATAGCCATTCTGACAGGTGTGAGATGGTACCGCTTTGTCATTTTGATTTGCATTTCTCGGATGATCAATGACTACATCAAAATAAAAAGCTTCTGCTCTGCAAAAGAAATCATCAACAAAACAACAAGAAAGCCCACTGCGTGGGAGATCATATTTGCCAATGTTATCACCAATAAGGGTTTTAATCTCCAACATTTACAGGGAACTTATACAACTTAACAAAAGGAAGATAAACAACCCAATCAAAAAATGGGCAATGGACCCAAATACTTTTCTAAAGCGGGTATAAGGAAGGCCAAGAGACATATGAAAACATGCTTAAAGTCAAAGTTATTTTAAACAACATTTTTCTCAGGGGAATCAATTTAAACCATGAATCTTATATGTAAAGGAAAATAATTTGTCCTTGTTCTGAGGTGTCAGGGCTATTAATAAAAGTAGCTAAGGTAATACTATCCTAAGAACTTCAAATTATATATATATATATATATATATATATATATATATATATATGCATTCTATCATTGGCAAAATAATCTAAACTCAATCTAAGGATGATTAAAGGATACCCATTCCCTCCCTCTCCCAAAAGTGAAGAAGATAAAAATAGATGCTGGATCAAAATTATTTATCAATTGCTATATATAATAAATATGGCAAAATTCAACTTACTAATTTATTCCAGTTGTTGTTAAGTATAATTCTAAAATCCCTTGTTCTAGATACTAATGGCATAGAGTAAAAAGGCATGTGATTAAATGGACTTAAAACCTGTTTTCAAAGAACTCACAAAGTTAGAATTTTTTTTATAATGTTGTATGAAGAAAATACTTCAGTCTTTTGCTAAATATAGCTCTTGTTAATTTCAGAGACATAAAGACTTAGGAATGTATTTTTCATTTTATAAATATAGAAAACTATACCTGCTGTTGAAAATCAATATTCATAATGATTAAATATCTTAGATTTTTAAGATTGTTCTTTCAGTTAAGCAGAAAATATTTTTATGAAAGCCTTTTACTTTTAGATAATGGGGCTGTGGATTCACTTACAAATAGTACAAATCCACACAGATTTATTAATAAATAAGATACTTTGATGGAGATAAATATTGTATAATCTACTAAGAGATCATCAATATAACACGCCAGAAGGTGAATTTGAGATTTTATAAACAGAGTGTATTGGGATCAAGAATAAGAAGGGTTTACTTTTAGTTTAGGGAAGGAAAGATGGATTAAGACATAACAACTAGCCTGGTTCTTGAAGAATGGATGGGACTTAAACAGGAGAATATTTTCTATGTGGAGGGAGCAGTATAAAATATAATTTTCACAGAGATACCAATGATTATCTGGTTTTACTTCATCCTAGTGATGAATTAATACCTGAGTGATGGAAACACATTCAGAGAGTATCCGATGTAAATCGAAAAAAAAATTATAAAGAATACCTTGAATAGCTGTATCTATTTTACAAGTTCCACTCATCCATTTTCTTTTTTTACAGATAGAAAAGGCAATCCTGCCTATTACATACTGGTCAAATTAACTCCAATATCATGTGAAATGCCAGGGCAAACCATGAAAATGTAAACGTGTAATCATTGGCAATGACTTGTAACGTAGTATAGTGGATAGCAATCAGTGTTGCTTTGTCAGAGAGAAAATTGTGACTGCCCAATTTAAGTTCCTTCAATGATAATGCAGCATGTAGATGACACAGAAACAAGAGATGCAATCTGTAGGGCTTCAGTAAAGCTTTACATTGTCCCACGACATAATCAACAACATAGCTTTGGCCATACGAATGAAAAGTGGTCTTATAATTTGTCAGGGATCCGTAATTATACCATGGCTATTCATGGTCCAGAATCAATGGAAGTAAGCAATTAATGTTTCTTAGCCTTGTCAGTAATGACATTTTTGACCAAATAATTCTATGTTAGGGGTGGTGGTGGCTGTTTTGTGCACTGTAGGATGTTTAGATGTAACTCTGCAGACTAGATGTCATGAGCACATCCTCCTCCACTCAGGTAAATCAAATGTCACTAAGTACCATAAAAAATCTCTAGTGGGGGGCGGGGAGGTGTGAGACCAAACAGTCACTGGTCAAGAACCACTTAGGTAGTTGTGTAGATAAGATGAAATCCTCATAAAGAGACCCTTGATCTATTATTTAATTATATCTATAGATAAAGAAAATGCTAGCATTTGCATATCTGAGGGCCTTCGTCTGAATAGAAAAGGCAGGCTTCCTAGAGGAACTGGGACTTGAATTGTTTCTTGAAAAAGAAAACTCTTGGGGCAAAGGGTGAAAGAAAAAGATATAGTCTAGAGTTACAAGCTGAGCAAATGAATAATGATAGGAATGTATTAGATATTTCTGTCTTGCTATAAATTTGTTTTATGATCCTATCATTAATCCCTTTATTAAATAACGTAATTCTTATCTACTGGATTAACATGAACAAGACTCAAAAGATATTCAACCAGGTTCATAAAATTATAGTTTTATTAGAGAACAGAAAGAAAAACACTGATGCCTATAGCTATGAAAATTACTCCTTTCAGTATAGAAAGTTAATCTTTATAGGCCTCATACAAATCTTAGGGGATATTCCACAGATGCAATAACTAAGGACAAATCAGAAGGTAAGAAATTGCCAGTCCAGTTGAAAAACTGTGTAAATGATAGTTCTTTGTTAAAGGTTGTCAGTTACTTTAATCTCAAAGAAGAATCAATGGTGGAATTAAAAAGAGAGTACAACCTTAAGAAGACAGGACGATTATTTAGTTTGAGAAATTAAATACCAGAATCACTAAGGGAGTTCAGTTGAATAGCTAAGCTCAATTTTAAAATCAAGAAATCCTTGCCATCTTAAAACTAATTTAAGAAAAAAGAATTAGAACAGTAACTACAAAGAACAAAAACATTTATCTGATAGCTCAGTGAAAATTTTTTTAAAAGTTGAGTAGAAATTGTTCTTAGGGTTTGTCCCACCCTATTTGGACCTTCATCCAGAGCTTTCATTTACTTTGTAGATGACAGTAAGTCTTTGTCTTGATAAGAATAGTCATATGTAGTATCATGCTCTCTGACTTTATTTGCTCTGATGTGTATCTGGCCATTCATTCTTCTTAGAATGTAAATATCATTTATAAAGAACTATGTGTTTTAGGTATTAGGAAGGAAGGTGAACCTAGGATTTTCCTCCTTCAATCAAGATAGCTCTTAAAAATATATGACATAGGCTAGCATATTTCTTTAATTTTTGGAAGTTAGGGTGAAGGATAATGATAAAACAAGGAAAACATAAGGCTGCAGACTGGAAAATATGCCTTTACACATCCTATCTCATATGGAAGTAGATTTCTACTATAAAATGTCAATGTAAACATTAATTCACCTTTGAGGGGTCTCCCCCACACCAATATCAACAGTTTCCAATCTTAAGACAAAATAGCAGCTGCATGTAAAAATATTCAGCATTCTATTCTATGCACCATATCATTAATAGCATGTTTCCAAAATAGACACATTGTTTAACACCATCCCACCCTCACCCCATATAAAGTTAAAACACACAAAATGTTTAGGGTAATATTTTCTATCACGTTAAGAAAATACTTTAAAACTTATAAAACATTTAAAATCCATTAGAAATTGCAATAGGCACACTGCTGGGCACACACAAAATAAATCCATCAAATTTCTTCAACTAGAGTACTGTGGAATGATGTAATAACTATTTTTTATAAACCAAAAATGTAAATAAGCAGTATTATCAGTGCTATGAGAATATCATTGAATTGCTGACAAATTATAGACACTTTTACCAATAAGTAGTCTTGACTATTGCCACGGGAGAGAATTTACCATTTGTAAATGTAATTGAAATAGCTTTAAAAAATTAATTTTTCTCTAATTGTTATAATATTTTAATAACAAGAAAAAAGTGAGAAACTCAGTTACAGTACCCTATTATCAGGAGACTCAAGACAAAGTAGCAAAAGATATTTAAAAGTCACACACTGACAAGCTATTTCCCAAAGTCCAGGAGGATAGACAAATGGTTCTCCAAATAATATTGTGAAAATGGCATTCAATATTGCAGCAGACATCTTCAAGCTTTTCCTTAATGTGCCTCGTGTCCCAGTTTGTTTTGTTGTCTTGCTCAAAGTCATTGCTCTTGGGCTGAGCAACCAAGCAGAAAACTAGTTTCTACCTCACTAGATAGAAGCATTAGACATGTCCGTCCCTGCAACACTTATTGCCTTATATTTTCTGGAATGTCCCAGGGATGAATTTATTTTCTTTCCTAAAAACTGCCTAAAGTACTTTAAAAAGCCTTCTTATAAGTTTTTTTAAGATGAATATTTTTGTATGTATGTGTGCATGAGTGTGTGTGTGTGTGTATGTGTGTGTGTGTGTGTGTGTGTGTGTGTGTAGCATATGTATTGCTCCTTCCTCCTTCCATCCTGCCTGCTCTCCTTCTCTTCCCTCTTTTTATTTCTCATAACATTAAATCAGACAGCTATATTCCACTGAATGAAACAAACTATAGCTGTTCATATACTTTGATAAGCTCAGTATAATGGCCATAATATGTATGGCTTTTGTTTTCAGAAGGGCAACTGCTTTATTCAACAATCTGACACAGGTCTAGAGTTCAAGAGGAATATTCATATTTCATCACAAATCTCCTCAGAAGAGTGTTCAGAAGTAATGATCACCAGAGACTAACATCAAAAAGATAAAGAAACAGAGAACTAGGTATTATATCATCTCCATAGATGTGTTAGTTATTCAAAACCTGCCAGACTTTTGATGGTAAGGTATCAATTTACTATAGAAAGGTGAAATCATTTGATAGTTATGGTTATAGATGAAACATGCTGGATCACAAATGTGTTCTTGGAGAGAAAAGCAAACATTTCCAGGTTTGTTTTCCCTTCTATTTTTATTTTTTTAAATAAATGTTGGAGTAATTTGTTACATAGCAGTATATCACTGATATGCTCACTGATTTTCTCCAGTATTGTACATCTGCATATATGACTATCTTTCTGATAATTTGGTCTTACGCTCTTTAAACAGACAGTCCATGTACTCTGACAAGTACTTTCTGGAAAGCCTGTGTTTCACCTTACTTTTTTGTGTTATTTTCTGTTGTAAAGCCTTATTCGTGAGCCAGAAGTGACTCACTGTGGAGTTAGCAGGACCCTGTGTAGGTTACTGTCTCAGCCTTCTTTCCTGGCTGACAATTCCTATCAGGTAAGAGGGACCAGTCTTTGAGGTGTTCCCAAGAAATGGTGATAATATTTAATTTTCTAGAATGTTAGAATGAATTTTTAGTGAAAATTATTTTGTGTTTCTCACACTGGCTTACAGAAAGAGTAGGTATTTGAGAAAACAGCTTGCTCTGGGCAAAATAATATGCCTTTTTGGTCTTCCTGTTTCCTGAACAGTTCCAGCCCTCATAGGCTTGCCTTATATACATGGCTAAATCAACACGTGCAGGCTTTACTGGTACTTACGAGAGACACAGACTATTTCCATTTTTTTAAAGTATTCCTAATATATAAGCAATGAAGAAATGTTCCCAAATGAGATTACCAAGCTGTGATATATTTAAAATATTGACATTAAAATTACGTTTTTCAATATGCACAAACAAAAATACAAATTGACTTGTACTTGAAAATGACATCAGAAGTCTAAATTTTGAGGCCCTTTATAAAAATATTGCCTAGGTCAAATGATCCTTTGTTCTTTTTGTGATTCTTTATACATGAGTGAATTGTCTTTTCTCATAAAGCTGGAAATTAGATCTGTCTTAGGAATACATAGATTTTAATAAGTTGTTGGAGTGGTCTTTATTACTCAGATAATCAAATCTCTAATGATGAAGAAATGCCATGCATTGGAATTATATCAGAGGCATTAGGTTCCATACCCTTCTAAAATCACTCCACATGTTCAACTCACTGATCAATTAAGAGCATGACATTTTTTAGAAGCTGGCTTACTACTCCAAGTTGTCTTTGTATATGAAATAATAACTGCTCTCATTAATCAGTTCCTACCGGGTAAGAAGGCCCAGTCTTTGAGGTGTTCTCAAGAAATGGAGATAATTTATAGGTTGTTAATAATGGGCAAAATTATTCAATGTTCCTGCAAAAAAAAATGGCCAGATTTTTATGGTGACCACCCAAAGACACTGGGAAGTCCGCTATGACCCTTATTGGTAGCTAATGATTTTTACTTGGGAACCTAATGATTAAATTTTTTTTAATTGGGGCTATTTTTCTTAAAAGCCTAGAAGAAAGGATACAATCAATGGTAGATATTATTAAAGATGATTAACTGATTGTTATTATAGTATCTATTTCTTGAAAATGTCAGCAATAATTCTTTAATAGAAATGAAGTGGCTTTAAGACTTATGCAAGATTTAGCATAGGCAGTTAGGGGCTACAATGGTAAGGTCTGACCAAATACTGTATCAATCTAACTTTTAGGTTAGTCTATTAATATACGCATCATCTGAATATGCATCAGATCTATGTTCCAACTACAGAGGCTGAAGCTCAAATGAAAAGCTTTTAAGTAAGTATTACAGAAGAAATTGATTGCACACCAAAACAAGACATACTAATAATTATAGGTGAATGGAATGCAAAAGTAGAGAATAAGCAGAATCAAATGTTACTGAAAAATTTGGACTAAGGGTCAGAAATGAAGCAGGAATCAGCTTGTGGATTTCTATGAAGCAAGACTTGCCCATCACAAGCACATGCTTCAAACAACTGAGCAGATGACTGTATACATGAACTTCACCAGATGGCCAATACCAAAATCAAATAGACTATGTAATTGGAAGCAGGAGATGGAAAAACTGTATTCTCTCTGCCAAAATAAGACCAGGAGCAGATTGTGGTATTGACTATAAACTGTTACTACACAACATTAGAGCACTAAAAGAATCACAGTGTCAAAATATAATGTAAATAACATTCCTAATGGACTTAAAGTCCACATAAAAACATATTTGCACCGTTACACTCAATTGACCAAGAACCAGATGAACTGTGGACTGAAACTAGAAATACTATTAGGGAAGAATGAAAAAGGACAATGCCAGAAGTAATAAGAAAATAAAAATTGAGAGTGATGACAGAAGAAACACTGTAAATTGTTAAAGATGGACGAGGGCAAAAGTAAAAAGTGACAAAAGCAGGGTTGGAATCCTGAACACAGTTTTTCAACAACTATCATCTAGAAAAAAAGAGAACTATTACAATAGTCAAAATGTAAGGAGATATAAAAGAACAATAACAACAAATCAAGAAATCTCTTCCATAAGATTTAAGAAATAAATGGGACATTCAAATCTAAATTTGAAGTGCTGAACTCCCATAAGGAAGCACATTATCTGACATGGAGAAAACAAAGGAAAGGTGAAACCAGTACAATGAAAATCTATACAGATGAGACAAAATCTATAAGGAAGAAGATTCCTCTGAGGAAGAACCTGTAATTCTAAAAAGTTAAGTGAAAGCTGCCATGAAAGCATTTTGAAGAAATAAATCACCAGGGTTAGATGGGATACCGATTAAATTATTTCAAGCCAAAGAGATTGAATCTGTAAAAATCTTAACAGGAATATGTCAACAAATAGGGAAAATAAAATAATGGCCTATGGAGTAGAAAGATTCAATATAAATCCCAATTTTTTTAAAAAAAGAGAGAGAGATGTCAAGGAGTGCAATAACAGAAGGACCATTACTTTCATTTCCCATCCAAACACGTGATGCTAAAGGTGAGGCAGCAAAACATATTTATCTTAAATGGACAGGAGGTGCTGGAAGTTCAAGCTGGATTTAGAAAAAGAAGATGCACTTGAGACATTACTGAAAATGCTTGTACTGCATTTTGCCTAAGAATTTCAGAAGATGGTTAGTCTATGTCAGTGATGGCGAACCTTTTGAGCTTGGCGTGTCAGCATTTTGAAAAACCTTAACTCTGGTGCCGTGTCACATATAGAAATTTTTTGATATTTGCAACCATAGTAAAACAAAGACTTATATTTTTGATATTTATTTTATATATTTAAATACCATTTAACAAAGAAAAATCAACCAAAAAAATGAGTTCACGTGTCACTGACACACGTGTCATAGGTTCGCCATCACTGGTCTATGTTTTATGGAATATGTAAAGCCTTTCACTGTGTGGATCATGAGAAGTTATGGGTTGCTCTGAAAGAAATGGGCATGCCTCAGCACTTGACTGTCCTACAGTGTAACCTATATTGTGGACTGGAAGCCATCGTCAGGACAGAATGTAAAAAGATAGAATGATTTCCTATAGCCAAGGTGTCAGCAAGAGTACATTTTATTCCCTATTTGTTTAATCTGTATGTAGAATCTACACTTTAAAAGACTAAGATGCTAATTGACCGTACTTTTGCTACACCCTAAGCCACGCCCACCAGCCAATCAGAGTGACTATATGCAAATTAACCCAACCAAGATGGCGACCAGAAGCCACGGAGCTGGAGCAAGCAGGAGGCTTGGTTGCCCTGGCAATGGAGGAAGCCAAGCTTCCCGCCTGCTCTGAGGCAGCTGTGGCCTCTGCTCATGGCAACAAAGTTTCAATTATAGAAGCTAAATAAATCTCAGATACCTGCTTCCAGCCAGCCTCCACTGGGAGCTTGGGTGGCTTGGGGTCGTGGCCAGCCTGCAAACAGCCAAAAGCCCTTCACCCAGGCTGGCCACACCCTCATGGGGTGAGGTCCCCACTGGGGGCTTAGCCAGCCTGAAAATGGCCCTCAGCCCCTCACCCAGACTGGCCAGGCACCCCAGCAGTTCCCCCCACCCTGAAGGGGCTGTGGCCAGCCTGCAAACAGCCATCAGCCACTCACCCAGGCTGGCCACACCCTCATGGGGTGAGGGTCCCCGCTGGGGGGCTTAGCCAGCCTGCAAACAGCCATCAGCCATTCACCCAGGCTGTCCACACCCTCATGAGGTGAGGGTCCCTGCTCGGGGGCTTAGCCAGCCTGCAAACTGCCATCAGCCACTCACCCAGACTGGCCAGGCACCCCAGCAGGACCTCTCCACCCTGAAAGGGGTGTGGCCAGCCTGCAAACAGCCATCAGCCCCTCACCCAGGCTGGCCAGGCACCCCAGGGGGAACCCCCACCCTGAAGGGGCTGTGGCCAGCCTGCAAACAGCCATCAACCCCTCACCCAGGCTGGCCAGGCACTCCTATATAATAAAAAGGTAATATGCAAATTGACCCTAACAGCAGAATGACTTGGAATGACTGGTCACTATGACACACACTGACCACCAGGGGGCAGATGCTCAATGCAGGAGCTGCCCCCTGGTGGTCAGTGCGCTCCCACAGGGGGGGCTCTGATCAGCCACAAGCCAGGCTGATGGTTGCCAGTACAGCGGTGGTGGTGGGATTCTCTCCTGCCTCCTCAGCAGCGCTAAGGATGTACGACTGCAGCTTAGGCTTGCTCCCTACTGGCAAGTGGACATCCCCCGAGGACTCCCCGGCTGCCAGAGGGATGTCTGACTGCCAGCTTAGGCCCATTCCCCCAGGGAGCGGGCCTAAGCCAGCAGGTGGTCATCCTCCGAGGGGTCCCAGGCTGCGAGAGGGCATAGTATGTAAAGCCCTCCCCCCCACCGCTGAGTGTACAAATTTTTGTGCACTGGGCCTCTAGTTTGTCATAAAAAAACTGGGGTAGACTCAGAGGAAGAAATAAAAATTGGTGGAAGAAATATCTTTATCTTAGTGATATGCAGATAATATATTTTCATTTGAAAGATGCACTGCTATGTAAGAATACAGATGTTTGTTGCTTCATTCAACATACCTTTTTCTTGATTATTTTTTTCTAGGAGAAAAGAAAATGCTTGAAGGTAACAATGACCTTTTCTCTTCCTTTTAGTCTTCTAATGTCGTTATCATTACTAAGTTTAAAATAACTCTTTTTGTAGTTATGACTTCAAAAATTTATCGAAGCAGCAAAACATATTTTGCCTATGTGCTCTTAGCTAGGCAGAAAGAAGGCTTGATGACCCGTAAGCATAAATAGAAACAAAAAAGCAATTTTAAAGCATTGACAACCCAAAGACTATGAAAACATAATAGCCTAAGAATTGAAATAACAGATCAGCTCACTGGAAAATGAACACAGATACCGGCTATTTTCTCAATTAACTTTTACGGGTGCTGCTGGACTGGGATACCGAATGCTATGAACAACTGTCTAATGCTGGTTCCTTCTTCAAGGTCAAAAAATCGTTACAGTTCTAATAGCCTTACCGAGAAGTAATAACTATCTTCCTTTATCAGGAAATGTGTTAAATGGTTCATGCAGGCAATCTGAGGTAGAATAATAAAGTTAATAAAAATTTCCAAGAATTAACATTAAAACTTATCCTAAAACATAAATGTAAACCAAAAGTATAAAGTACCTTCTCATTTTTCTTTACAGCAAGTCATTTCTTATGCTCCAGCAGGCTGAATATTGTAGTACTGCCTGCCTGTGAATTATTCCATTTTTAGACCAAATTATTGATCCATAAAAGAGACTGTAGTGACTCCAATGCTTCTATATTTTCTCATTGGCAATCGCTCATCAGAACAAGTTTAACTTTAGCATTCAGAGAAACGATTTAATAACTACTTATCAAAAGCTATGGGAAATATAATGACCATTTCATTAGTGGTGCAAAGTCTTTCTAAATTACCCTGAGATAATAAATAGGTACTTTACATTCAGACTCTTGAAATGCCTAATCACAAAAGTCAGAGTCTCTGTTTTTTATTTGTTTCTCTCTCATTGATTATCCTATGGATTGGAGCACAAACTAGAACATGACATTAAAATAATTCAAAGGTGCTTTTATTACATGTTTGCAGTGAATGAAATATTTCACCTTCATAAACCCAAATCATGTAAAATAGATCCCCCAAATTAAATTTTCTTGTAAAGTACTTGACCATGGCCCTTATCTACACTAATAAAAGAGAAACATGGTAATTGGCGTATGACCGCTACCCTTTTCATTGGCTAATCAGTGAGTATATGCAAATTAACTGTCAGCCAAGATGGCGGCCGGCAGCCAGGCAGCTGGAAGTGAACATGAGGCTTGCTTGCTGCAGTGAAGGAGGACTCCAACGTTCCCCGCCTGCTGCTGCCGGCCTCTGAGCTACAACTCTAAGCAACTATGTACTATGTTGCAAATAAGAAGATAAACAAAACCCCAGAAACCGGCTTTCATTCAGCCGGGCTTTAGCAACATTGTATCGATGTTTTCAGTGGCGAGGCCTCAGAGCTAAAGCTGGCCCAGAATAAAAAAAAAAAAAAAGAAAACAAGGAGCGGTTGGAAGCTTCAGTCACTCGCTTTGGAAAACAGCCCTCAGCCCCTCACCCAGACTGGCCAGGCACCACAGTGGGGACCCCCACCCTGATCCAGGACACCCTTCAGGGCAAACCAGCCAGCTCCCACCCGTGCACCAGGCCTCTATCGTATACAGTGAAAGGGTAATATGCCTCCCGGCACCGGGATCAGCGGAGCAGTGAGGCTCCCGGCACCGGGATCAGCGTGACAGGGGGCAGCGCCCAACCCCCCTGATCGGCCCTGCTCTGTGTGTGATAGGGTAGAGCCATAACCTCTCAT
>NW_005871099.1:2812718-2824302 GCF_000147115.1 Myotis lucifugus | reverse complement strand
TTCTTTTTTTGATGGTAGAAGGTGATAGTGGAGAATAAATGGCTTTTCCCAGCTTGGAAGGCTGCCTAGCTTGTCCAGAGGGCCTCAGCAGAGCAGCTGTCAGCCTCCAGGGAGAAATAGTTTTGGCCCTGCTAAGTGAGTGGCCATATGTCATGTGCCCTTCCTGAGGAACATGTTCCAACTTGTGTACCCTGAGCATGACTGAGGGTGACATCGCAACCTCCCGATCCACCCTGCTCTGTGCATGACGGGGTGGCGCCCCAACTCCCCAATCGGCCCTGCTCTGAGCCTGACCAGGGGCTGCACCTAGGGATTGGGCCTGCCCTCTGCCACCCGGAAGCAGGCCTAAGCCAGTAGGTCGTTATCTCCCGAGGGGTCCCAGACTGCGAGAGGGCACAGGCCGGGCTGGGGGACCCCCCCCCCCCCCGAGTGCACAAATTTTTGTGCCCCGGGCCTCTAGTTCAATATAAACTGCCAAACCATTTGGCTCTTTAGAAGACAATACCATTAACAATGGATAAAAGATAGCAATTAAACTAAGTGGCAAGAAATATAGTCTTCTAAAAGATAAAGCTCATGGGTTAATATAAACATGACAATAAATATATGTAACCTTTATATTTAAGAGGTTAACTTCTTTTTCAATTATCAATTCTATACATTCAATTACATGAGAATAGAAGCTATGTAATAACTTAATCAATAAAAAATTTTAAAAAAAGAATACTTGGATGGGTGATGAGGAATTTCCAACTGGATAATTAGTGAAACCTAAGTTTAATGACTGTTCTGCATTTGAGTACTTATAGGCATCAGCTCCTGCCATAAAGGGAAGAACTGGTTGAAATCACCAACAAAAACGCATTTTAAAAATTACAATAATATTGCTGTATTGTTAAAAACATTTTTTTCATTTGACTACCCATGCCACACTGAAGAAATGCATACTTATTGATGTCAAAAGGAAAATTAATGTTGTGATGTCATCTTTATGAAGTATTATAAAACTATCAACAATTAACATTAATTATTACTTTAAGTATAGATTTCATTTAGAGTCAAAGAAGTAAATTACTAAGTCATACAAGTAGCCCCTATTTCTGGAAACTCAGATCTGTGCTTTAGGGCTGTTTTATCAGAAAAAAAAACAAAAACAAAACAAAACAATGAGGACTTGCCTTGTCTCTATCATGCTAAAATACACTACCTAATAGATAAAAAATTAAAATTTAGTCTAACCTAATAATAATAATTTATTCATGTAGATAAAATAATTTATCAGAGAGCCCAAATATTTTTTCATACACTTATTTTAAACATTCTCTTGCGGAGGGAGAAAGAGGAGCAGGACTGATGAGTGTAATAAATCCCCATTAGCTTCAACTCTTCGATTTTTACTGATATTTTATTCCCTCAGGAGCATTATATATTGTTTTTCACAAAACTGTGTTTCTATTTGCCATCTCATAAAATTTTTCAACCCCAAAATACTAAGATAGCAGTTCTATAATCTAGCTTAATAATTTGTTATATAGTTTTCTACCACTGAGGTTAATATTTTAACAGTTTTAACTAATTCTTGAGGTCAAAACAAAATAAATAAAAATCCTTTTTGTTGTGTATAGCTTCAGGCTACACGACCTCAGTTTATTTAGTCAGTTCATTTAAGAATCAGTTTAATTCACCACACTTGTTCTATTGCTCTCCTAATTCAAACTCTGCACATAATTCAAGATAGAGAACATTACTATAAAAAATATATTGTTAAATAGTGGGACCTCATTTGATGCAAATGTTGTCTGGGGATAAAAAGAACATTGACTTAGACTTCAGGTTCCTCATCTTTAAAATATGAAATGAAAATAAACATAAAGACTAAAAAAGATAAGTGGTTTGGATCTCAAATAAGCAACCGCATGTGAAAATATTTTATTAGTTATATGATGCTATAAAAGCAGTAAGTATTTTATGTACGTTTATTATATGTATGTATGTAAAAGGGTGTCCCAAAATTCACGCAAGAATTAATTTTGATAGAAAACACAGGTTTATAATTAAAAATTGTAAATTTTTTATTGATTCATAAAGTATACAGTATAGGGTTATGTATGGAATAGGATATCAGGTAAATGGCCCCCACAGTTTTGCTGGCACATACACACTCTTTTGTTATTGCCTGAGCAGCCACATTTTCGAAGAAGAATGGTCCGATGATGCCTCCACCCAAAATCCGCACCAAACAGTGACATGTGGATGCATTTGTTTCTCAACAATCACTCGTGGATTTTCTGAACCGCAAATGCGACAATTTTGTCGATTAACCAAGCCATCAAGATGAAAATGAGCCTCATTGAAATTCAGCCACATTTATGCAAAACGGTCATGGAAAATTCCAACAAAAGAATGCGTATGTGCCAGCAAAGCCATGGAGGCCATTTAACCGATATGCTATTCCATACACAACCCTATACTGTATACTTTATGAATCAATAAAAAATTTACAATTTTTAATTATAAACCTGTGTTTTCTATCAAAATTACTTCTTGCGTGAATTTTGGGACACCCTTTATATGTATAGATATCTATTATAAATGTATATTTTAATGGTGAATACGATGATAGAAAAATGTCTTGCAACTATTAGACTATGCCACTATGTACCTTATACCTCAAGCTTTCACAAATTTTTAGACCATAATCATTAGTCTTTCTGACATACGTAAATACCACCATTATAAAACAGGTATTTTCATCATAATCAGTTTTAATAGAATGATTTCTTACATTGATTTTCAAAGATAGTAATGAAAAATAACACCTAATAAATATTTTTCTTCAAATCACACTTGGACATCATAGAAATTATTCTTAAACTGTACATTCTGACAGAAATAAAATTGAAAAAAATAAAACTTCTCGATTTAGGTTATGGAAATTACTCTTAGAAATAGACATGAAATGGTTCCAAAAAATATTAAAAATAGCTATCAAAACAATAATCAGTGAAGCAAAATATTCTTGTAAAAGTCACCTCATGAATTCTAACTGCTTAGCAATAGAATTCTGGTTTAAACTCTAGAATAAAATATTTTTTAATAAGGAATTTGCCAATAACTAAAAAAGCACTAAACTTGTACATTAAGTCTAAGGGTCGGACAAATCAGCTTAACACTTAACAGTCTATGTAATTTTAAGACCTTGTAGAGGTGATAACATTTGAAATGCAGCTCATTATAGTACAAAAAAGTGGTGTGTATCATAGACAAAATATGTGCTATTTATGAAATATATGCTTTTTAAAACAGAGAAATCATTCAAAAATATTATTCTTTTAAGATAGAGAAATCTTGGAATGAATTAGATCCCTTCAAGTTTCAAATTATCTAAATTCGCACTGCTATTTCTCCCAATGGATAACGTCACATTCTCCTCTGATTTTGTTAAGAACATGCTATATTATTAACCTTCCTTCTTTGAGTCATTGATCTTCTGAGGTTAATGATATAATCAGTTTCATTGTGTAGAAGAAAGAGAAAGGGCATAAGAAACACATTTCGTGCTCTAGTTTATAAAAATTCTACAGATGTGATGCTAGAGCTAATCCACAGATACATACATAAATACTGGATTGAAATAAATTTGAGAAAATGAAGCGTCACTCATTTAGCAAATGGAAGAAAAACACAGAGGAGAAAGCAAAGGGAAACAACTGTAACAGAACTACACAAAAAGTGCAGTGCGAGGATGAATAGGATTTTATTTGCTTTGCTTTTATTTTTTGTTATATGTGGGAGTGAGAAGCAGTTTGATGGGTAAAGAGGTCCATTCACTCACTAATTCATCACATTAATTTATTGTTATGGAGAACCTAGCTATGAATCAAGCATCTTCCTAGGCACAGGGGATATAACAGAGAACATAAAAACCAAAAACCCTTGCCCTAACCGGTTTGGCTCAGTGGATAGAGAGTCAGCCTGCAGACTGAAGGGTCCAGGGTTTGATTCCGGTCAAGGGCATGTACCTAGGTTGCGGGTACATCCCTAGTAGGTGGTGTGCAGGAGGCAGCTAATCGATGTTTCTCTCTCATTGACGTTTCTAACTCTCTATCCCTCTCCCTTCCTCTCTGTAAAAAATCAATAAAATATATTTAAAAAAAACCCTCACCCATAAATTCTGGTGGGAAAAGAAAGACAAATAAATTTGCAAAGGAACAAACAATATTTTTGATGATGATATGTCATAATGGAGGCAAATCAAGAAGTGCATAATGACAGAGTGTTAAAAAGGTTGGTGGTTTTCAACTGGAGAGTTAAGTAAGGCCTCATGATGCAAAAGAGTAAATTAAAAATGGTTATAGAGAATAGGAATCTGAAATTTTTGGACAAGCAGCATTATATACACCACCGAATATGAAAGGCACACAGTTAGTAGGAGATTTGAGAGTTATTTCTACCGACTCATAAAGTAAAGCTCTTTAGTGAGAGTTGACAAATTTCTGTTGAGGACATACAAATATGGCCACATGCCAATCAGAGGAAAGGGAACCAAATTTATTGGATACAATTGCCAGCCTTAGTAGATGGAGGGTTATAAATGTTACTTCATTTAATCATTATAGATAGGTATTTGATCACTCTACACTAGTTTCCACCCCTTTTTAACTCTTTGGCTTCCATAAAACATTTCACTTGAGAAAAAGAGTTCTACTGATAAAAGTTTACATACTACCTTTCATTTGAAACCATACTGATTCCTGTGATTTTTCTAAATCATAATGAAAACACATTACTATCAATCATAGCTAAGTAGCAAGTTTAACTATGGGAAGGAATAAATTCTGATTTTGGTTTAGCTGTACCTGTTGGGAATTTTCCCAGGGAGCAAACTACAGGACTTAAGAGAAAAGGTGGTAATTTTTCCATCTTTACTCAGAGTTAAAAATTTATATTTGTAAAAGGAAGGTTACAAGACCTGTTTGGTTATACAAATGTTGGGAAAAAAATAGAATTTGGCTAAGGGGCTGTGATTTTAATACCAGGCTGAAGGGGTCTAGAAAAGGGATAGCACTCACCTCTTTCAGACATTGAGGAATATTACATAATTCAATAAAATGGTCTGAGATAACACTCCGCTCTAGTGATGCCCATTGTGTCTAGTATTTTATAATTTTATGTTAATGCTAATTTTAATCAATCTAATGTATATGATATCTTGGTTTGCCAGAGCTCAAATGCCAGTGAAACACCAACTAGACAATATATGCTCCCGCCTTGGAACTTCTGTGTAAAGATGCGACCAAAGTCTATCATGATAAAACCATATTAGAGTTAAAAGTTTCTTATGCCAGAGTTGAATGGGAATAGAATACAATTTAAACCTCTGATGTCCCAGGTTGCACAACTAACACAAAAGTTTTGAAACCCCAGGAAGGGGGATTTTACCCACAATGAAAAAATAATAAAGCTTTCCAATAAAGCTGTGAAATCATCACTAAGAAAAAAAAATTGTGTAGGGAAAAAGGAGAAGAAGAAAAAAAAACACCTAAAAACAGTCAACATTTGCCTGTGAACAAACAAAAAGCATAGTGCTTTCATGTGTTCTATGGCTTGAATTGTGCTTCCCTCCCTCCCACCCCCCAAAAATATGTTGTAGCCCTAATCCCTAATACCTCAGAATGTGAAACTACTTAGAAACAGAGGACTTGCAAAGGTAATCAATTTAAATCAAGGTCATTAGTGTGGTACCTAATCAATAGGACTGTTGTCCTTATAAAGAGGGGAAATTTAACTCAGAGAGTGACACACAGAGAGGGAATACAATGTGAAGAGATACAGGGAGACCATCACCTACTAGACAAGGAATGCTAGAAGCTACCAGAAGCCAGGAGAGAGCCGTGTAACAGCCCCCAGAATGAATCAACCCATCCGACGCCTTGATTTTGGACATTTAAACTCTAGAACTGTGACAAACTTCGGTTGTTCAAGTCAGCAGCCCTGATACTTTGTTATGAGAGCCTTGGCAAACTAATACAATACATAGGCAAGAAGAACAAAATTATCTCAGTGGTAGGAGAGTAGGCATGACTGACCGCTGCCTCTCTGGTTCATCCTTTATTTTTAGTTTTCCAGAGTGTCTGGAAAAAGAGCAATGAATGAATGAGATAATGACTGAATGCAAACAAGAATAAATTTTAAAATGAATACACTGAATTAAGAGGGATTTAAACTGGAATTTTAGAAAGAGCAGAGGAAATGACAAGGTAAAAAGATAAACGCCAACCACGATATTGAATTAGTAAAAAGAATATTAAAAACGTTCAGTAAGTATCAGAAGAGACAAATACGGGTAAGACGGTAAAGTGCAGAGTCTAATATTCTAATTCTGGCCAGGTTTTCACTTTATTAAGGAACTATGATAAAGTCAATAGACTATTCTGGGCTTAGTTCCTCATGTCTTAGCTAAATTTAGTTCAATTGGTGTTCAGTATTTCAGATGTCTACATAAAAATAAAGTGGGAGTGACATTTTAAGCAAAGGAGATATCAGTTTAGATTATCAACAAGACCAGTGCACTAAGGGCAAATTTTAAACTGAATTATCATATTTATCAATAACCTTCTAAAGAATTATATATTAGAGTTTAAGTAGGATATGTCTGCTTTTATTGCTGATTATAAACGTTTATTATTATTAGCTATTGAGATCTTCACAAATGCATCCCAAATATCTATATATGTTCTTTTCCCTTTGAAGCATACCTATATATTTCTAAATAATTAGTAATTATTAATATCTATTATTCAAAGAAACATACGTCTTTTTGCTTTTATAAGCACCAGGACTAAAGCTTACCTGAGATCACATTAAACTGGTTGCCAGAAACAAAGTAAGTGTGGATGAACTATGAACATTACATTACACTTTCATCAGCCTGCCCTGGAAATGTTCTCTTTTGAGCAGTAAATGTCCTAGTTAACAGTTTGGACACTTGTATCAAAACTCTTTTCAGTTTTCCTTTTCCTACTTGCTCAACTCCAATCTGCTGAGTCTTCATCATCAGTTTGCACACCACTGTCTACTATATTTTTAAAACAGTGGGGATCCTCTGCCATATTTTCCCCTATCTCATCGTACTGTCCATGGACTTTAACTCCAGAACTTCTCTTTTTGGGTTGCTTTTATGAAAACATTCTGGCTTGAGGAAGAAGAGACTAACTAGATAATTTCCAAAGACGCTCCCATTAAAAATTCCAATATCCATGGGTCTAAATTTATGGCCATCCTTTGTCTTATCTGTTTATGTCATATGTTCAAACCATCACTGAATGTGAACGTTAATTATATTCACTGAAATCACAGTCTACAATGAATGCTTGGAGATTTCAAGATGAGAACAAAACTTTCCGTCTCATTGTCATAAAATAATAAACTTGTTTCTCATCTTGCCTCACAAAATAGTATATTTCTTTTTGTGGGAATGTATACATTTCTATTTTTTCCTCAAATCACTAATGAAATGATACTCACTGAAATTGTGTATTAGGTTCCCAAGGTACCAGGGGCTTTAGGGCTTCCTAAAGTCTGCAAACACATGGTTAGCATCAACTCATCCATTGTCTTCTAACTGAAAAGAATCACTCTTACCGTGTAGCCCTCGGTATACTGAAAAGGAGCCCTGGAACTTTCGTCTGCTGTTGGACTCAGAGGCTTGGGGTCAGACATGGACCGCTGCATCATCTTGGCTGTCTTAGGACTCGCTGGGGGAACTTTAGCCATGTCTGGATGCAGTACTTTCTGTGGACTTATATCATCAGGGAGGGGTTTTTCATAAGGTACAAAGGCTGATTCTAAGGCTTTGCCTGGTGAAAGTGGTGAGATGGGTGAATAAAGGACTTTTGGAGATTTGGGTGGGGAAGGAGCCAGCTGTTGTGTGGAATCTGGCCGAAGGTGAGATGAATAACCAATCTCTAAAGGTGTTGGGCGTTTCTTGTCTTTGGGTGGAGATGTGGCACTCAAATATTGAGGACTTTGTGTTTCTGAATCTGCTTCTGTTTGACATCCTAAACTGCCCCCTTTGTAAGTCTTTTCAGGTGCTGAAATGTGTTTAATTATTTCTACCTTGGCATCCACGTGCGCCCGTATCGAAGGTGTGCGTATGGTTCCCACTGGTTCAGTTTGCACGGATATCTCTGCCACTGTCTGAACTCCTATGCTGGAGACTTTGGAAAGGGGTTTGGTCTTCTCAGCCTCTGTAGTGCCATCACCGTACTTTGCTACACGAGTTTTTCTCCTTGATCTAGTAGGCATGTCCCATTCATCCTGATCTTCATCATCAGTTTGGACACTTGTATCAACACTCTTTTTAGTTTTCCTTCTCCTACTCGCATAACTCCGATCTGCTGCATCTTCATCATCAGTTTGGACACCACTGTCTACTATTTTTTTAAAACAGCGGGGATCCTCTGCCATATTTTCCCCTATCTCATCATACTGTCCACGGACTTTAGCTCCAGAACTTCTCTTTTTGGGTTGTTTTTCATCTTTGACAACAACGTCTGTTAAAGGTATTTCTGAAACTGTACTCAGAATGCCGGGTGGGGCAATGTACTGAGTAACACCATCAGACTGAACTGTGTACCATCCTTGGCTTTGTGGGATTTCAATCGCCACAACGGCTGAGGCTGTGGTGGTTGCATCCTCAGCCGCCCAAAACTGGCCGCCTTCTGGGGCAGCATACTGCCCTTCCAACATCGCCTGCTCTGTCGTGGTTTGTGGAGTGGCAGTTCCAGAGGGATCATAGTTATACTGGTAGATCTGGCGAATCTTCTGCTCCTCTAGCTGCTGGTGAAGCTTTTGCTGCAGCTGTTGGATCTGCTCCAGCTGTAACTGTTGCTGAGCTAACGTCTCCTGCCTCATCATGAACTGGGCTTGGCGTTCCTCTTCCTGCTGATAGAGGAGGTGCTGCTTCATAGACTGCAGTTCCTCCAGCTTTTTTTGAACCATCATCTTTTCCTGTTCTCGGAACCTTTGAATTTCCTGACGCTCCCACTCCAATTCCTCAGCAAAACGCTGTTGCTTAATTTTCTCCAGCTCCAAGAGCTCACGCTCTAAGTCTAGCTGCTGTTGTTGTTTATCTTCTTCAGGGACAATTAAAAGGGCACTTTCATCTCCCGTCACTTCAGGAAACACTTCAGATGCTGTGGTTAACGTGGGAACTGAGTCTATTGTCTCAGTGGTGAGAGTTTCCATAGCAATAGTTTGCAGACTGGCATTGATATCAATACCAGTTACTACAATGTCTGTTTCAGATGCACCTGTTGTGAGGAAATATGATCTAGGCATTGGCTGGCTCTGGTGCAGGGTGGAGAATGAAGTTACTCCATCAGTTGTGTGCACACCAGACAGATCCCTCACAGTGGTGCTGAAAATGGAGCCAGGTTGTGTGGTGATAGCAAATGTGGAGGGAACTGGAGTTGCCTCTGAAGAATAGACAACATCATTAGTTGACCTCAAAACACTCCCCACACCATACTGGGATCCTGGAGGTGGAGTCATTCTCGCTGTGGAATACTGTGGGGTACTAATCCCAATTCCTGAAATGACTTGACGTGTTTCTGGATATGGACCTGCAGTCTTGCTTGAGTAATCCATTACCTCACCTGAAATACAGGGTAGAGTTATAGTCCAGTTCCAAGAATGAATGATGCTTTGGGGATTTGAAAGAGCTCTCAATCTTGATGAACATAATGAATGGAACCACATGCAAATTCACTGGTTAACCTAATTAGATGCCGAAGAAAAGCAATGTTGAACATGCAGGCACATGCAGGTGACTTTGGGCAGAATAAATTTAAAAAATGAAGAAATAAAAGTGCACATGTACTCCAAAATATGTTGCCAAAATATTCAAAGAAAGAGAAAAGGTAACAAAATGGAAAAAGGGGCCACATTTTCATCCTGAAATGAGATGAGGAACACCATAATGATATTTCAAGGAAAGGTCTGCAGCGACATCATACTGACCTGTAGAACTTCTCCCTGAAGTTAGATCTACTGCTGCATCAGTTTCTCCTGAATAACCAAAAGCATTCTTACTTTTATAGAAAAAATGTCCAGCTTCTGCTAAATTAGTGTCAGACATGGAAGGCTTCATTCCCCCAACCCCTCTGTAACCATATGGCCCTGATCGGTCATACTGATAGTGGTCATCCCTATAACCAAACCGATCCTCAGGAAGAGTAGTTGCAGGCTGCTGTGCTGTGCAGCTCCTTCCAAAAGGTAACTTGTAAACTACATCACAGCACACAGCTCTTCTCCCTGCAGTCAGGTCAACAGGTTTTTCATCATCCTCTATTATTTTGGTCACCACACTTGAAGTAGATTCATCCATTGTTACAACAGTTCTATGAGACTTTGTTGTACTGAGATCCACTGCCTCCCCATCAGTGATGCCCTGGGATGTGGTGCTATCAGTCCATCCATTTGTGACACCAACAGGAGGCACAGTAATAGGCTTTGTAGTAGCCAGTGTCATTGCCTGTGCTGAAGTGCTTAAAGATAAGTTTATTGGTGCTTCCTGCTTAACTGTAGGGAAGGACTGGCCACTTGGTATCCTGTAAGGGGGCTCGGTATGCTTTGATGTAGTAAGCTGAAGTGGGGTTGCTGTTGCATGTTCTATACTCACTAGGCTTTCTGTGCCTGCAGCGTAACTTGCACTAGCTGTGCACGTGACAGCAGTCACTGCCTCAGTGACCAGGGATATCGGAGTCACTACTGATGAAGTTGCACTGAGATTTATAATAGAGGGTTGGACAGCACTGATTTGTCTCCCATAAGCTTCTTTTGTTGTGGTCTGTCTTTTCACATCCATTGCAGAAGCAGAAAGATCCATACATTTTTCAGTCACTTTCACTTCTACTTTTGGTGCTGTACGCAAATCGATGGCATCACCGATAAGTTGCAACTTTCCATTTTCTTTTTGCTGATGCTTTTCTAAATGTAGGGTATCTAAAGCAAGAGGCTCCGGAGGAATTGGTACAGAGACGCTGCTGAGACCAACACTAGGAACTGTACTTCTGGTTGCTGAAATCTCAGCCTTAGAAACTTCAGTTATAGGAAACTGTGTAACTGAAATTGGGGCTGCTTGACATGAAGATAGTGTTGTGACAGGGATAGCAGAAAATGTCTCCAAAGCCCCTGAGATGTACAGGCTCTGTTCTGATGAATATGACATTTCTGCAGCTGTCACAGGAGGAACTACAGAAAATACAGGTTCAGTGGCAATCGTATGTTTGAGAGGTGATCCCAGGGGCCAACTGGTAATTGCTTGACTAGAAGAATCTGTTGGAGTCCCAGGTTCAGATGGCAACGTGATAACCACGTAAGTTTCCATGAGGGAAAATCTTGGTGAGGACTTATTAGAGTGAGGAGAAAGTGGGGAGGTAGGGGAAGGCAATTTATAATCTGCTGTAGTGACTAAATTTAATGTCATATTTGAAGATAAACCTGTTGGTTTGGGGTGTGTATCTGTTGGTTTTTGTGTAGTTCCTGGATGCTGAGTAATGGGGGGTTTAGGGGCAATGGG
>NW_005871099.1:2735789-2812613 GCF_000147115.1 Myotis lucifugus | reverse complement strand
ATTAAGATGAGCAGGAAAGTAATCTCAGTTGGACGAATTCTCAGTATAGGAAATACAAGAGTCGATGTAACAGCTGTAAACACTTTCTTTATTAAAATTTCAATCATAGGATAACATGTCATATTTTAGTCGATTAAATCTATGATCCTCAGCGGTATCTATAGGTTTACCACAATATGGTGCTGTTGCTGGAGGAAGAATTTGCTGAGAGAGGAGGAGGGGAGGGGATGTGGAGGAAGGGGAGGGGGAGGAGGAGGAGGAGGTTGAGCAGATGTGTCCAAAGAAGAACTTCGTAGGAATGGGTGTGTTTTAGTTGGAAGAGAGGAAACAGAAGGACCGCCAGATGGTATCTGAGATGCAGGTTTTGCTTGACCAAAGATCTCTCCGGATACAAAGCATGCAGTTGAAACTTGCTCCTTCATTGGAAAGGCTATTCCAGAAGGTGGCTGATCAAACACGGTTTCAGATAAGCTAGTTTTAGCTAGTTCAGCCTCAGAATCCTTCCTTTTATCTCTGTAAGCTTCCAAAACTTCCAGAATAATTCCATTCCCAGTTTCCTTCTTGGCTTTCTTCACCGAGTCCTTTTCAGATATAGATAAGTCAGTGGAAATAGTGTCAGCAATTAGCCCCTTGGGTTTAGTTTCTTCAGATTCTAAGATAGAAGGTGTCATATCAGATAAGGAAATTGCAATATGATCAGTACTAGGTCTACCATCTGGTATAGTAGTCTGATCTAAAGATATACTTATTTCTTCTGGGTAGTCTATGATGCTGCCTTGAAAATATGTTGATGAAGAAATATCCCCAGGATCTTCTAATTTAGTTACTATGTCTACTGGTTCTGTATAAACTGTAGTTATGCTATCCAGGGTAGTAACGGGTGAGGAGCTATCTGTGGTACAAACTGAAGAAACAGATGATGTGAGGGAAGGTGTGTCAGAGGGTGGGACAGATGTAGCACTTTCTGAAGGCTCAGAGTAGGTCAAAATCAGTGATTCATGGGCAATTATCTCTTGAATTTCTCTTGTGTAATCAGTTATATATTCATCTTCAATTTCCTCTGTTGAAAAATGTTGGGTTATTTTGACATCTGGAATAGAGAGTGTTGCACTGCTGGTTGAATCTGTGAGAGATGCTCCTGAAAGAATACTTGATGTCAAAGATTCATCGGGCAACCTATCATAGTCCATAGTGGACTCTGTCATGTCATCCCTGATGGGGGGCTGGGTTGGACTGGATTCAGGTGTTAACTGCATCTGTTTCCTCTTCATGAGTTCTTCATAGGCAGCATCAGCATCTAGTAACTTTTTTTCTTCACTGGTAGAAGTTACCATACTATCCAGATCTACTATCTCGTGGCTTTCTGGGATGATATAAGAACTTGAAACAACATCTTCTTGAGGCACAATAGAATGTAAGCTTTCTAACTCATAAAACTCTTTCTGGAGGTCTGTAATTTTCTGCATAGGATCATCATAAATATGTTCTGGAAGTCTTGTTTTTTGCTCTCTCCCTCTCTGCTGCATAAATCCATTTTCATCTTCTTGCCTTGTTAGCAGACTGTCATCGACTGAACCATTGTATGTGTCCTCTACTAAAGACTCATAAATGTAATCCTCTATTAGCATCCCACCATACAAAGGCTCCTTTTCAAACATTTCCTCTCGTTCATTTGCAGCTGGAAAAGCTTTGTATTTGTGGGTTTTATGCATCATTTCTTCATACATCTCCTCAGCACTTTTTAATGCCTTTTGGCCACCTTCTTTCTGCATAACAGAATGCTCATCTGTTGGTGAGTATAAAGACACAGCTGTGGGCAATTTATAAACTTTTTGCACTTCAATTATTTTTTCTGGGCTTATTTCAAAACCCTCTGGATCTGACTCTATGCTAGGTGAGTATTCAGAACAAGAAGATCGATGGAGCTCCTCCATTTCTGCAGCCTGACGTAATTCTTCTGTTGGAGATGCATCTTCAATAGGAGAGAGATTGCTGGGTGGTGTCTTTGGTCTTTCCCTCCTTCTCTGAGCTCGAAGTTCATCTTTGTCTTTCTTTGATTTTTTACTAGAACTTTTTCTTTGTTGCTGTTCTAATTCCCGCTGCTTTTCTTGCTCCTTCAATAATTCTTCTTCCTCTCTCAATTCTTCTTCCTCTGAAGAATCTTCAATAGTCGGTAAAAGAGGACCATGTGACCTGTGCCTAGCTTTGCGTTGCTGCTTGCTCTCCCCTTTTTTGTGACTTGGGCTACTGTCACTGTCCTCATCCAGCGATGACACTGATGTAGGGGATGTGCCAGGAGTGAAGCTCGAAGCATGAAGACTAGAAGATCCTTCCCCCCTTGACCTATCTTCTGGAGAGTCTGTCAGGCTTTCCATTTCTAATTCTGGCTCTTCATCAAAATACAAAGCTGTTTTTTTCTGTGATGACTCTGCAGAATACTTATCTGCTATTGTGCTATTGAGTTCAATTGTTTTAAATCGACGCAGCCCTCCTCCTCCAGCAACTACAAGTTCTTCACTCTCCTGACTTTTAGTTTCTCTGTATTTAATGTCAGGACTTTCGTCAAATGTCTCATCATCTTCATCATGCCATGAATGGCGCCTCCCTGCATCTTCCTCAAAGCTTGTGCTACTTTTTCGAGTCAGTCGCTTGTGTTTCCCTGCTGTTACTTTCCCTTTTCCTTTTGTTTCTTCCTTCTTCTGGCTCTCAATAATACCACTGATCTGTTTGAGCTGGTTCCTAATGAACTCATCATCCTCAGAACCTGAAGCGTCTTCATCAGCACTCATTTCTCTGATTTGCTTTCGAATAAAGTCCTCCTCTTCACCTGATCCTTGGCTATCTTCCTGTTTATACTCATCACTGCTTGATGAACCAACACTAGTTCTCCGTTTTCTTTGTGGAACAGGTGAGTTTTCACTTTCACTACTGTCTTCAACTGAATCATAAGGCTGTCTTCTTGTAGCTATGTCATCAACAAACTCAGACTTTTCTTTGTGGTCCTTTCTGGGAGGCGTGTCTTGTTGGCCATCTTTTGTAAAAGTATCTTTTGCTTCATGACTCTCTTTGAGCTTCTCTTCTGAAACTGTAGTTTCCAGTGATTGAGTTAAACTCTGAGTTTTCTGCTCCTCCTTAGGCTGCTCAGGAGAAACCTCTTGGGGTTGTGTTTTCTTTTCTGACTTTTCTTCAATAAGTGTACTTGCCTGGGCTTCCAAAATGGAGAGGACTGTACTTTCTAACTTAGCCAAGTCTGAGGGGCTGGAAGGGCTGCTTTCTTGTGAAAACGAG
Organism: Myotis lucifugus; assembly: GCF_000147115.1. NCBI lineage: Eukaryota > Metazoa > Chordata > Mammalia > Chiroptera > Vespertilionidae > Myotis > Myotis lucifugus. The sequence goes on along the minus strand of NW_005871099.1, from coordinate 2,809,325 downwards.
TCCTTTTTGAGTCCCTTGAGCAAATCCTTTTCATCACTTGGAATAAGACTTGGGATTTCACCAAGTGAACCTGATATGCCATCAGAAGAATATCCTGTGTCACTTAGACCTTGTGGGCTTTTCGGCTGTTGAGAACTTGAAGTGTCTGATTTGTCATCTTCCTTTTCCTAGCAGGGAGGAAAAGATACAGGAAAACTTAACGTGATTAAACTAATAAAATGGCCTCTCTATTACTCCCAAATAACTATTATGAACAGAGAAAAAAAGTATATGAAACTTTTTCAACTGTAAGGTAATATTGTTTTAAATAAATCTTTGCATGGGGGAAAAAAGAAAATAGTTAATACATACTGATTAAGTTAGTTTTCATTTGATTAAATGTCAATTTGAAATGACACTTTTAGTCCATTAGTGCTCTATCCTTCTACATTTCAATATCATTTTCCTTCAAAAACATGATTTTCTTTCTCAGCATATTTATTTTGGGATATAATTCAAATTATTACAGAAAAATTTTAATGATATATTTCCACTGACATAATTAATACTTTTGGATTATGAGGACAGGCAAACAAAGGAAGAATCAGAGGACGGGCCTTTATGTGGCCATAAGACTTACGGGATGTTGGAAAATTGACTTAACAAAAGTAAGTCTGATGCCATAATGATATTTGCCCCACCAACCACAAAGAATGTTTTTTTTCTGAGAGATATTCAAACAAGGCTGTATTTTTAAAAAACGTAAAACACTGTATTTAATTGGTATCACAGTTAATATTACAATGCTATGAGATGTGACTGTTTAGAAATTGTAAACTTTGAAAAAGTAATTGGTCTGGCTCATAGCTTCAGTAAAAGAGAAATAGCTATTATTTTTGTAGAGTTGTGAATCACATTTATCTTCAGTATGCCACCTCAAAGATATTTATCAAATATCTCTTATAAATGTCTTCTGACTTTGAAAATACTTGTATTTTTACCTTTATGGTATTTCAAAATCAGCTTCCTTCAACCAGCACAACAACTAACTGTATGAATGGTTATATGGGCTTTTCAGGGAGCTGGGACACAGAGTAGACAAATCATTGAACTACTTATTTTATTTGATAAGACAAGGATAACAATTTGATTCAAGAATCAGATGCCTTAAATAAAAAAAAATGTTAAACATAAAGACTTTGTGCATAAGTCTAAATGAAAAAACAAAACAAAACAACAACAACTATGAGCAAAATGAAACCCAGCTGATCAAGTTAGTTTCCATGTTCAGAGGAGAACATAAAAAACAAACAATCAAACAAACAAAAAAAAAACAGCCCTAGGAAAGGAAGAGGGAAGGTGAAGAGCTGCTCAGGACATGCTCTATTTGACGCTGGCCTATGGAGTCACCCTGGATTCCACTAAGTCTGTATCTTGAACTAACCATCTCAATATTTTAGTGGGTGTGTAGTCATGGGCTCCACCAACCTATCTACAGCCGAAATGAACAGGTGTCAGGTCAGGTAACAAACGACAAACATGCAAAAACGTCTTTCTTCTTTCCTGCCTTCCTTCCCTCCTGCCTTTCTTCCTTCCTTCTTTTTCTCCTCCTCCTTCTCTGACTGCTTCTCCTCATCCTCCTTTTATCTATAAAGTTCTCAAATATAAAAGCTGTTGGCTTGATATTAATTTTACATTCATTTTCATCTTACTACCTATCTTTATTCTGTATGGTTAGATATGTATCTTGAACACATCATAGAGTAAAATACTTTTGCTGAATTTACAACATGACTCAATTAAAAAAGACAGTCTGATATATTTTTCACACCATTAGTCCAAAAAGCAATGCTGACTCTTTGCTTGACCAATAATTAATTTCTCTGGACCATTTCAGATGTCTGTGCAGAGAAGGGTTACTTATCTGCAGTTATGAGACTATAGTAGTGGGGCTAATGAGTCCCCAACCAACTGTGGTTCCTTTCTCTTCAGAGCTACACATAGAAGAGGTAAGCATTACAAAACAGTCTTCTAATAAAAGCTTTCTAGATGGTCACAATGGAGGGACATTTCTATATCCTTGCATTCCACAGAAAGCAAGAGCTTATTTTTTTGAGTCCAATATACTTTCTATGTCTTTCCTTGTCTTCTTTCCCAAGTTTCACTAAATTACTGTAAACACCATAAGCACATGGGTGGAGTATCTAAGCTCCTTTTCAATAAAAGGGCAAGAAAATGATCTTTCATAATTAAAGTTTGATGGTGTCATTTATATTCTTTATTTTGTGTCTGCATATATCATAAAACATAACAATGTAAGGAAGCTATACACATATAAGAAGTGTTACTATTGTTATATATAACAATTCATTGAGTATAATAAAATATAAATTATAATTTTATACAATAGGTTCTGAAGATTCTAGTGACATTTTACGAAAATAAGGTTAGGACCAGAAATATATAATGTGTCAAAGGAAATGAAGATACATTATACAGAAGACTAACACACATAAATAACAAAATACCTGCCCTACAATACCCTTTATGTAGCCTTTCACCTTGTGCTAATCCTTTCCTTCTTTCTTTAGTAAATATGTTCTACCTCCTTCCCCCTCTGCCTCCTCACAGGATCCGTTCATAATTTACCTATAATGATGTTGTGATGATTTCTCCCCACTAAGGACTCCTCTTCTCTATATTATAAGGTGGAAAAATGTGGGAAGGTTTTGCTCTACAGATTTGTGGGTCTAGATACAATGTTTAGAGTGGTTAATAAGGAAATCAAGTTAGGTGACCAAGAGACATTTGGCTACACTGTTCAGAAGGAACATTTGGTCATGTACTTACTGTACGATAATATATTGAAAAAAAATCATAAAGTCAATTTTTATCATACTAAGTAGCATAGGTGTAACATCTCTTGACACAGGTGACTGGCCTGCTTCTTCATTTTGCTGTTAACTTATTAATCATCAGAGCATACATAAACCAGGCCCTTTGCCTCTTTGATTTAAGGCAGCTATACATTCATCTTTAATCCTGCTGCTAAAATGGAAACAAAATGCTTTCCTTCATATACCAAGATCAGCACAATGAGGTACTCATCTGTCCGCCCCATTTGTCCTTCTTGTGGTTATCCACTCTCCTTCGTGAGACACCTGGTGTGAGGACTAGTACAATTTGTATCCATGTGGCTAACCAGTCTATACAGATTTAACAGAGCAAAACCTTGCTTCATAATTTGTTTCCTAACAAGGTAATAATTTGATCAAAAATGAAAGAGTAGATGGAACTGAGAAGAATGTAAAACACAGTGTGTAAGTTGGGTCTGATTTTTCTCTAATTATTCAAGCTTCAAATGGATGTCTGAAGTACTGTAACTTGAGAAACACGATCAAAGGATGTATGTGAGGAAGGAATAATTGGGATCATTTTCTCCCAAATGTCTCTAGAACTAAAAGATTGAGTTTTATCTTAGTTGCTTAAAAAATGCATGGCTGTGCCTGGCCAGCGTGGCTCAGTGGTCAAATGTTGGCCTATGAACCTAGGACATCACAGTTCAATTCCCGGTCAGGGCACACGCCCAATGTGGGGCGTGCAGGAGTCAGCTGATCAATGATTCTCTCTCATCATTGATGTTTCTATCATTCTCCCTCTCCCTTCCTCTCTGAAATCAATAAAAATATATTTTTAAAAATGTGTGGCTGCAAACTTACTTTTGAGAAGAATAGTAAACCACTTAATAACTTTTTAAGGTTTAATGAAGTGAATATATTCAAAGGGTTCCTTCTAAGTTACATACATATATAACACATATACATATGTGTATAATTATCTTTGAATTTCCTTACATTTATTATTTTATTCATTTGAATCGATAATCAGATGCTGAAATTATTCATTTCATTTTTTACAAAATACATCTGGAATGACCTGAAATTATTACATAAGAATAAAAGTCCTTGCCGAAACCAGTTTGGCTCAGTGGATAGAGCGTCGGCCTGCGGACTGAAGGGTCCCAGGTTCGATTCCGGTAAAGGGCATGTACCTGGGTTGCGGGCACATCCCCAGTTGGAGATGTGCAGGAGGCAGCTGATCGATGTTTCTCTCTCATCGATGTTTCTAACTCTCTATCTCTCTCCCTTCCTCTCTGTAAAAAATCAATAAAATATATTTAAAAAAAAAAAAAGAATAAAAGTCCAGGTATCTACCCTGTGCATGAGAATTTTGTTTGTCATCTTAGATGGAGGCAGTGAGTGGGAACAGCCATAATTTAAGCTTACTTTTTTGTTAATAGAAATGTTATTTTTCAGCTTCCCTGAGGGATACATTTTCCCTGTATTTTTCTAAGTACATTTTCCATTAGACTATATTATACTGACTTTTATTTTGTATTATGTATTGTGCTTTTTCCATGTATAGTAATATGGCTATTAAGCCTTCCTAGTCTGTGTATATGAAATAATAACTTAAAATTTTCAGTGGTTAAAATTAATATTTTTTACTTGCCAACAGAAAGCAGAGAATAGAGAATTATTTTTCCTTCCAATATTCTACTGCTGAAAGGCAGTAAATTGAGACCCATTTGACACTCTTTCCATAATGTCATATCTCGAGACATCTGTAGTAGTGAAGAATATACCAAGACACATCTGCACTGCCACTCTTAGTTCTGCCCTTTTCCCAAAGGAAACTTTTAGCCTTTCATGTTGAAAGTAAATAGAAGTTACCTGAATATTATTGGTGTTAAGAACTAAGTTTCTGGTTAAATATAATATTATACAAAGAAAGGATGCAATATTAAGTTTTTGGTTAATTTCCCCTAAGTCATTTATTTTAATTGGGCCAAAGTAAAATAACAAAAGAAAAATCTTTAATCATTTATAGAATGTTTTGGTCAAAATGGATTGCTAGTCTGATTAAGTCCATAAAATTCACAGAGCCTGGAGAGAAAAATCATAATCCCACCTACATGGGAATGCTTTTCACTACAGAAAACCTCTTAATTTTTAATCTTATCTGTTTATGCTGCCATTACATACATTGCCTATATAGAACTTGAATGCTAACCCCTGGATCATTGTAACCAGAAAATAAAGTTTATGCTAAAGAATGTTCAAATTTTGGGTTTTATCAAGAAAGCTACAGTGTTTCAATGTATCAAATGCAGATAAGCAGTATTCTGTTTAAGCATGTAAGTAAAAAGAGAATTCTGTACTAACATGTAATTTTAAAATATTAAGCTAAAAAAGTAAAGAAGAATGTACCATTCTCAACAATAAAGATAAATTTTAAAAAGAATGTACCTTTCAAATTATTTATTACATTTCAGAATAAATGTTAATTCCACTTGACAAAACATTTTGAAAGACAGGAATGAATGGAAAGAAAATGATGTGGCAACAAAGAAATGCAAATGATATACTGTAATAATATGAATCACACAAGAGAAAAAATAATGAATAAATAAATAAACATATTAACAAAGTAAAAAATTACACGAAGTGTTTGGGATTATAGTGGGTGCTGCCAAGAGATATAAATAAGTATAATAATGAAAAGGCAGTATGTTAAAAGTATCAAAAAAAGAAGCATTGTGTTTCTTACCCTTTGCAACAGCATGGATGGACCTGGAGAATATTATGCAGATTGAAATAAGTCAGTCAGGGAAAGACAAATATCAAATGATCTCACTTATATGTGAAATCTAATGACTATATTAAACCGATGGACAAAACAGGCCCAGAGGCATGGATGCATGGAACAGACTGAAATATCTCAGGGGAGTGGGGGACAGAAAGAGATTAACCAAAGACTTTATATGATCGGGGCTGTCTCACCCAGCCCGGGGGAGGGACGGCAGAGGTTGGCTGGCCATGGGAGGTTGGCTGTGGGAGCGCACTGACCACCAGGGGGAAGCTCTTGCATTGAGCATCTGCCCCCTGGTGGTCAGTACACTCCATAGCTACCGGCCGGTCGTCTGATCGTCCAGTCATCTGATCGTCCGGTTGTAATGGTCGCTTACACTTTTATATATATATAGATATGCATAAACAAGGAACACAGACAATAGTGGTGACGACATGGATGGGGCAGGGGCTGGGAAGAGAGGGGCCAAGGGAAGAGGGAATTGGGGACATCTGTAATACTATCAACAATTTTAAAAAAAGAAAGAAGCATTGTGTATAGTGTTTGAGAAACTCAGCCTTTGTAATGAGAACTGGACTAGAATCTTAGCTTTGCTGTTTCCTAGAGCTTACCCCTCTTTAACACAGCTATGATATTTACCTTATCATTAATTATGTGGGTTAAATGATAGAGAATGAACTTAACATAGTACACAGAATATAGTAACAGGTAAGTTAAGAGTATTATTTTTGTTTCCAACAAAAGCTAACTTAAAGCTGATCAATATGGGGAGTTGAGCAGCTAAAGTTTGTGCCCCTAGGGAGAGGAGTGGCCTAGAGGCCCAGGTGGGACTTTTCTAATAGGGCTGATGGTAGGGTGCACTATCAGGGCACAGAGAAGGACTAAGTACAGGTTCAGGAGGGAGAGCACACAAGTTACATTCAGGAGTTACACAAAGGCCTACTGACTGGTTTTCTGTTTCTTACTTGTGGGCAATATTAGGTTGTTTGAAGTTATACTGCAGCCATACTTGCGAGTGCTGAAAAAGCCAAGCTCAACTGTTAAGTCAGTAGCCTTGACGGTGGGATACAGAAACCTGGGCAAGTATACCAAATTATCTAATGGACTATAAGAAGGAAACATTAAGATTTTTATTGTAATTTCAATCTAAAGTTATATTTTGCTAACTTTAATGAAAAGACTGACACCACTATTTATTTGTTTCTCATGTTAGTTGGTCACATGGTCTGTGAGAATCCTGGGAGAAAACTGGAAGTTATACTGTAAGGAAAAGATATAGTGAGGCAGTCATTTCATTTGCTCACCTTTATATAACAGCTTATTTTTTGTTGTTGTTAGGCAGGTTTGTGACTTGTATTACCCAGTTTCAACTAAACCACCTTTTCTGTAATAGTTAAGTGTTAAAAAATATTCTTTAAAACTATTTTCACAAAAAAAGCATGTGTTAAGGATAATACTAATAATGTAAGAAACATAAAGCACAGTAATAAAGAAGCTTACACTCCATATTGTTATAAGCTTTTCATCAGCAACTTTACAAGGTAAAAGCAATGATAACCAAGTTGAATCAGTTCTGACACAAGTTGGCCAAAAATGTTTGATGGTACCAGAAAACTATTCAATAACTGTATTTACATCTATTATTGCTAATAACACATTGCCTACACACACAATGTGTTCTGCATTATAGTAAGTAATATTATGACAGGATCAGAAACTCACATTACTTTCAGCAAATAAGTATTCTAGTACTTTATAAATTTTTAGTAAATTGAGTAATAAAGATATAATATTCATATGCATTTTCTTACTGAATAATGTAAGAAAAAAGGTCATATGTCATTTGGTAAAAGTTGTTTTTTCTGCCATGTAAAAATAGCTAAAGTAATATGTAGAAACTAATATGGTGACAAATCAAACTGCATGTCTTCATTAGCAAATATTATTAGAAGAAACAAAAAAAAATAACTGGAAGGTTTGGGGAAATCTTATTAGAGCAAAGTAACAAAAGGTTATATAATAATAAAAACATGTTCAGTTTATAATGTTCAATAATTCTGTTTCAATAAAATTCTTTAAAAAGTACTATTGTGAGACACAAAGAAATGATATACCAATGAAGATAGCCTCCATATTGAGGGATTTGTATAACAAAGGTATATATGTTTTTAAGTAAAAAACTACATATTAGCCTGGCTGGTGTGGCTCAGTGGTTGAGCACTGACCTCAGGAGGTCACTGATTGATTCCAGATCAGGGCTCAATCCCCAGTAGGGGGTGTGGTGTGCAGGAGACAGCCAACTGATGTTGATGTTTCTCTCTCATCAATGTTTCTCTCTCTCTCTCTCTCTCTCTCTCCTTTCCTCGCTCTCTAAAAATCAATGAAAACATTAAAAAACAAAAAATAAAAAAACCTACATATTAATTACTAAAGAATAGCTTTTCTGACTGAAATTATTTTTTTAAAGGGTAAGATTATAGAGATAGCAGTACATATAAAATTCATTTACTTCTACCAGTTACAAGTAAGCTAGAAATGCAGAGAGTGTCTTATGATTCTACAGATGTAGTACACGTTGTATACTACTGAGACCTTTATATTTTGAAGTATATCTTTAATATTTTGTACTAATTTAGAGAATAACTATGTATTTTAGCCACAGAGGTTTACTGATTACCTCACAGGAAATTAATTTGAAAAGTTGTAAATGTGAAGATTTAATTCCTTTTTAACAAAAGTAGAAGAATTGAAAATTTGCCCAACTTTTGGGTGATGACAAGTGGTTATCAGCAATATACTACTTATTAGATATTTAGGAAGAAAGTAAACCTTGGTTATCAGCAACATGCTACCTTTTGGTTATCAGCAATATGCTTCCTTTAATTAGGAAAAAAATAAACAATAGCTGTCTCTTCAAAAAAATTATATGTGAAAACACTCCTTTGAAGATATAGATTTTTGGAAATTATGTGGTTATGCTATATGAAATGGCATGTCATTCTTAAAGGCTTTCAGATCTGCTCATTTAACAAACTTTGCAGAGAATATTTTATTCTGTTTATAAATCTTTCAGATAAAGAACTCTGGTGCGCTTCAAAAACATTTGTTAATAAAATATTTTAAAACACCTTATTTTCTGATAATTGGTATCGAGGAAGATTAACATTTATTTGTGGAATTTCTACAATTAAGGAAAAATTTTGTTTTCAATTTCAAACTTAGAAAACAGCAAGATTTGGCAAGTACAATCTTTGATCCACTTCTTCCAATTCTGGTATATGCTTGTGGGTTATCTTTTGTTGTTGTTGTTATAATAGCCATTAAAACTAAATATCAAAATATAAAAATAAGCTTAACTTAGAAGTTCAATTTCAAATAACTCTATCAAAATATTTCAGACCCAGATTTTCTAAAATATTGAAGCACAGTCAATCAATGCTCTCTATAAAACACTATCTTTAATCAAATTTTAATGTGGTCAAAAGTATCTACATTTAAATACATATAATAAAATAATTTTTGTTTATTTCACTGATTTTTATTTTATTTATTTGTCAATATTTTATATAGTAAATAATAAATTAGTAACTTAGTATATACACTTAATTTAGAAATAAAATAAGTATATATATTCAGATGTATATATTGAGGTTATAAAATAAAGAAAAAGTAAGGATAAAAAAATGATAGAAAGTGATAAAGGTGCAAAATAATATAAAAACTAGTGCATTAACAAAACATTAGGACACATTATTCAGATTGTATTTAACAAGCAACAGAGAATCAGTAGGTGTATGTGAGCAATAGAGTTAAACTGTCCAAACCCTGTAAAATCATAATCACCTGATGAGTATATACTGGAGAAGGGAGAAACGGAAGGCATGGTGACCAGTAAGAGATTATTTAAATCACCGGTGAAAGGTCAGGAAGGCCATGCATAGGATAGTGTCCTTAGGAATAGGAGCTAATGAACTGGAGTGTGATAAACTGGATGTGGAGAGCAAAGAGCATGTAGAAGAAATCTCAGATCACTCATCCTGGGAAATTAGAGACAGGGTGAATGGTGGTGCTTTTATCAGAAATAGAAAAGTCAGAAGCAGAAACTGCCTGTATACAGACTTCCAGCTTGCAATCAGGCTTTGAAGTGGGACAATCTATTGAGTATTTTAAAATGCAGGTCTGACAATTAAAAGAGGGGCAAAGTACACAAGTGGATTTAGGAATTGTCCATGTGACTTCACTAGGAGAAAAGACAGAACTCGAAAGAAAACAAGAAACCTCATGGTATGGAGATTGGGAAAGAGAAAGTAATAGTCACAATAAAAAGCTCAGGAGGGATGATCGGAAAGGCAAAGAGAGAACATTAAGGGAAGAGCCATGAAAGAAAAGGATAGTTTCACAAAGGGAAACATGGTGAAAAGCATCAAGCTCTGCAAGTGGTTAGCTAGAAGCTATGGGTGGTGGAGGTGGTGGCTGATTCGGATATTAGAGTAAGGAATACATAAATAAGCATCTACTTTCTCTGACTTTAATAAACTCATTTATATAACAAAGGGAGATCAAAATTTATTTATTGAGATATACATCACATACCAAAGGTAGGTTAATAACCATGTGTTAAAAAAATTTTAACAACAAAACAGAACAACTGAACCAGAGTCTGGATGGACTATAGGTTCTAATTAGATTTATCATTTTAATACTAATAAATCATTTCATTTTCCTGCAAGTCATTGCTAGCATCCAGAAGGTGGAGGGACCGAGCAAAAAAGAAGGGGGTAAAGAGAAAAAAAACAACAACTCATGGACAGGAATAACAGAGTGGTGATTACAGAGGGTAGGGGAAGGGGTCAGTGGAGGTGGAGATGGGTATACGGGAGATAAATGGTGATGGGAAAAAAATAAAATAAAAATAAAATAAATAAATTTATTCAACCAGATATAATGTAAGATTTCCTGTAATCTGAAAAATCATAGTTCTTCTAAAATTGATATTATTGCTTTTGTAAATATTGGTTAAGATGGGGCACTCTTAAAAGTTTCTACTAAAGAAAAAGAAAAAAGTATATATATATATTATTGGAGATTGTGCTTGGGTTATAAATAACCCTTCAATATTAAACACATTGAGCAAAACCACAAACAGAATACATTAATTAAAATCATACTAAATACTAAAATGAACTTTTGTTCATTTGTCTTAAATGTTTCCACTCTTTTTGCAATCACAATTATATAATTTTATGGTTGAACACAACTTGAAAGGAACTTGTTGACTCTTAATTAACCAAGTGGATAAGGGAATAGAAACTTAAAAACACACATATTTCATATTAAAAGAGGATACTGATTTTATGTTCATAGTGGAGAGAAAAAGGAATAACTTAAAATGGTAAGAAACGTTTCTTTATCACTCTATAGGATGTGGATAAATTATCTGATAGACATAAAAGCTAGAAAAATAAATTTTATATCTATGCTTTAAGCTGTCAAAAAAAAGTTCTTCATTTTAGCAAACAACTGTTACACTTTTCTGAAAAAAAATTAATCAAAGGATTTTCCTTATATAATTACCATTAAGCACTCTAGGTACTTAGGTAAAAATTAGTAAATTATATACATAAGACTGTGCAAAGTTAAGAAAACATAACTTACTGTTTTTTCTTTCCCAGGTTCCACCTGATCAGGCTTCGCTGCACATACTTCCTGTGGCTGATCTTTTATTTTTTGAGTTGCCCCATCATCTCCCTCAGGCAATGTCTGGAGCATCCCAGGCGGTACATCCTCCATCTTCATTGGTGATGGTTTCTTTTCTTGCACTGCCTGAGGAGCCACTCTGTCTTCAGGCGTTTCTTCAGCAACTTGTACTTGAGTTTTAAGTAAAGTCTGTTTCTGTTCCTCCTCTAGAGCTGATGTTTTTGCTCCTGGAGGAAACTTTTTGTCTTCAGGGGTTGGCTTTTTGTCTTTAGGAGGTGGCTTTTTTTCTTCTGGAGGTGGCTTTTTGTCCTCAGTGGTTGGTTTTTTCTCTTCAGGAGGTGGTTTTTTTCCTTCAGTGGTTGCCTTTTTTTCTTCAGGAGGTGGCTGTTTTTCTTCAGTGGTTGGTTCTTCCTCTTCAGGAGGTGGTTTTTTTTCTTCAGTGGTTGCCTTTTTTTCTTCAGGAGGTGGCTGTTTTTCTTGAGTGGTTGGTTTTTCCTCTTCAGGAGGTGGTTTTTTATCTTCAGGGGTTGCCTTTTTTTCTTGAGGGGCTAAAGCTTGGTCTTTTTCTTGTTTACGCTCTTCTTGTTTTTTATCTGTGGTTACCTTGGGAAGCATTTTTTCAAATAAAGGTGTTTCTTTTACTTTTTCTGGTATGATTTTTTCACCTTCTGTTTTTCCTTCTTGTTCCTTCTTTTTAACTTTTCCTTGACCAGGCATTGCAGTTTTCTGAGGTGATTGTTCTGTAGGGAAAGGCATAGGAGAGGCTTTTGGCCCTGATGGTGCAGGAGGCATTTTGCCCATGTCTCCAAGCTGCCCTGACATCGCTCTCTGGGTTTGGCAATTTAAACAAAGCCATTCATGAATCTGCAAATAAAACAGCATTAAACAGATTAATTATATGATCATGTATTTGTCACACTGCATTTACCAAGGTTAAATCACAATTTCTAATTCTATTTTGTATATGGAGAATTGGATCACTGTTTTCTAAATCAGTGAAACAGTGATTTTAAAGAAGACTGCAAAAAGACTATCTGAAATAAAAAAAGATGAGGGATCCTTAAAGATGACTAATTTACTCTCCTCACTATAAAAAAGAAAATAAATCTTTAACAATAAAGATGGACCCAGGAAAATACCCTCTCTTTTTCCTTTTTCTGTGTGTGAAAAATCTGCATTTGCTCCAAATAGAACTATTAAATTTCATAGTAATTTTCATTTAATCACCAATTAATCAAGATTTTTTTTTAATTTAGCCTATAGTCGCGTATCTCTTGACTTTGGTCAAAGGTAGCTCTATGTACCACAGTAGAACTTTACAAAGTACATGGAGATTTTTCAAGAATCACTTAGGCATAATTCTCTATGTGCTATAGGATTAAAATAAAATTTCATTTTTAATAACATTCACACTTCTCATGCAGTTGAGCAAGACACATTCACAGGCTCCAACTGTTTGGTATCTTTACCCCCACAGTTTTTTGAATTGCTAACCAAAACAGTTCCTTATATCTCTGCTCCTCAGTATAATTCATGGGCTACCTTTGCCAAACTATGGTGAGGACATGCAAATTCATGGGAACTACATCAAAACTATTTTAGCAGGATCCTGGCATAGAAGAAGGTGGATCTGCCCTTTTAATAAATTGTTGGTTAATTCTTTTGCAAACTGAGGACTGAAAACTCTCTCAAAATATGTACAAATAATTATAAGGGAGACAGATTATATTCGACTAATATTATTATAGAATTCTTCCCTTACTGATGTACATTGTGCTTTTTCTTACATTATACTTGCTATCATGTACAAAGTAAAAGCTATATGTATAGCTTCTAATTGTTACCATTTAATGAGTTCTTATTCTGTAAAGTACACAATTGGAAGTTCATACAAAATAGTATTGCATTCATATGTTTCACTGTCTTCTGCAAAGTTCAATTTCAAAATGCTTTTCATACTACTACATCACTCTTTTCAGTTGCATAACTTAAATTATTTAGAGACAAAAATCACTTACTGTTCTAAGATATTATCAGATATATTAAGTTTCATTTCTTACTACAGCTTCCAATTTCTTTAGAGACATAAAAAAGGTTGCTTTATAATGACTCTTTTGAAATCTGTAAGCCACTATAATTCTTATTTGCTGATCTAAAAGAGTAAAGACAAAAGTCAAATATTTAACTTCAGGAAAATGCTGTCTACAAAACATTAGTATGTATTATGGATTAATTTGCTCTTTGTGTGTATGATCATCCAGTACCAATTCCCTTCTTAATTTCCTTCTTAAGCAGCTCTGAAGTGAATTGTGGCTTTTTAATATAAAAGTCTTAGGGGGAAAAAAACCTGATTTGATCCCTTATGTCAACTACTAAAAGCTCCAGCCCATGTGCAGAATTGTCCCTGGAGGAGATACTTGCATATTATTTACAGAAAATCAATGTTAATCTCTGCTGTGGGTTTAAAAACTTGGTTGAGCCACATTTAAGAAATCTTCATTCAGAACCTGATATTTTAAAAAACAAAACAGACACAAAGAGCTGTATCACTGTGCCATTTTGTGAAATGGATTCTAAAATCCAAATTCAGGTGTGTGTTAACCATTTCCGTCCAGGGCATATCCTAATGTAAACAAGAAGATTTTTAGTATACCAAGAATACAGGTTTAATTACATTGGCAATTCTTTTTTTTTAATTCTTTATTATTTAAAGTATTTCATATGTCTCTATTCTCCCATTGACCTCTCCCTGGCCACCCTACCCACTGTCCCCCACACATGCCCTTACCCCCCTTGTGTCTGTGTTCATTGGCAATTCTTGTCAATTTAAAATATGATTATTTTATCTGAGTTTTGGAGAAATATTATTCTTACAAAATTCTCCTCTCTTGCTACTTTCAGTATATTATACCACAGTGGCACACAACTCTTGTTAAAAGGTATGTTGAGGAAATTAACACAGTGACTATTTCAAGATAGTATATTCAGTATTTTCACACATTTGAAGTTCAGATAGGAAAAAGGTATGTTCTAATTAATCTATTACTAAACACTTCATTCTCCTGATTTAAAATAATGCTTAATAAACATACAAGCAGTGATAACCCACACACTACTAAGGTCTCAAGGCAAAGAGAAGGCAATAGTGCCAATCTAAAAGAAACAGAATTTATCCTTACAGTTTCATTGGCTACTTCAAATTCATGTTTTGCTTGATATCTCGTACATATTCATTTAAACTTAATATTTTTAATCATTGCTATTTTGTAATATTTTTAACATGATGTTGCTTTACTTGGTCTCTTGGTTGCATGATTGACTTGCATTTTGAGTAAAACTACAAGGCAAAGCCTAATTTTTTTTTTACTTTCACCAAAATTAATCTGGAAACTGAGGTTACTATTCTTATTATGTTACAAATAACTATGACAACTATGTAATTACTAGAGGCCTGGTGCAGAAATTCGTGCACCAGTGGAGGGTCCCTCAGCCTGGCCTGCTGGATGGGGCCGAAATTGGCTCTCCGAAATACCCTGAGGGGTCTCAGATTGCAAGAGGGCGCAGACAGCCCAAGGGACCCCACCGGTGCACAATTGGGGCCAGGTAAGGACACAGGAGGTTGGCCAGCCGGGGAGGGACCACGGGAGGGCTCCAGGGTGTGTCCAGCCCATCTCGCTCAGTCCCAGTTGGCCGGACCCCAGCAGCAAGCTAATCTACCAGTTGGAGCGTCTGCCCCCTGGTGGTCAGCACATGTCATAGCGATGGTCGACTGGTCGACTGTCTGCCCCCTGGTGGTCAGTGCACGTCATAGCTAGCAGTTGAGTGGCATTAGCATATCATTAGTATATTATGCTTTGATTGGTTAAATGGTCAACCAGTCAACTGGACACTTAGCATATTAGGCTTTTATTATATAGGATTCTGTATATTTCTTTCTATTTCTATCTATGGTGTACACATAGCATTAGGAAAGTGTATTTGTAATACTTATTCCATCAAGGAATGCACATCAAAGTAGGAAGATTAGGACATGAGTAAAAATAAGTATACTAATAATTTGCCTCAAAAAATAAGGAAAATAAAAAGAATGCAATGGATTTAACAGGATTGTCTGATGAATCCATTTAGAACATAGATTTAATACATCATGAGTCTCACAAGTGTATTTTTTCACCAATCAGAAATGTTGAATGGATGGTCTCAAATATGTGTCTCTTCTTTCTGCAGCCCTAGAACCAAAATTAGAATGCCAACATAATCAACAAGGATGTTTTAGTATCAATAAAGAACTGAAAGAGAACAAAACTTATAGTAACACCAAAATTTTATATTTCTTTAAACATGTACATTTAATTTTTTTTTTTATTGCGAGGGTAGAAAAACTCAGAGGCAACAGTAAAATCTAAAGTGGAAATGAGAAAAGAAAAATGGACCAACACGAGTAAAAATGAAATTTCATTTTGGACAACAAAACTCATTGTCATTATCATACATCACTAAATACAAACACAATTACTGGAATAATTTGCTTCACAAAAATAATTTGGGAAATGCTCTGTAAACACCTAAGAAGATGTAAAAATCTGTGGTTCACTTTTTTTTGCATTCTTTTTTTTTTTAAATATATTTTATTGATTTTTTACAGAGAGGAAGGGAGAGAGATAGAGAGTTAGAAACATCGATGAGAGAGAAACATCGATCAGCTGCCTCCTGCACATCTCCCACTGGGGATGTGCCCGCAACCCAGGTACATGCCCTTGACCGGCTTCACAAAAATAATTTGGGAAATGCTCTGTAAACACCTAAGAAGATGTAAAAATCTGTGGTTCACTTTTTTTTGCATTCTTTACCAAAAAATAATCCCAAAGATTTTTTTTATCAATATAGTCAGGAATTTAATTAAGATGTATTATATAACTAGGTCCAAAAATATTATCTGTACTTTTAATTCCTCAATAGCTATACCATTAAATACTCATAATGTTTCTAGTCCAGTGGCAATCTGAAGATAAATTAATCAAGATTCTTTAAATTATATAAGAATTCAGTGCTTAATAAACCATTGCCATATATGATTTTCACTAGCTGAAAAGATTTTACCAGACATACCATTATGTAACACTTGCAATTGTGAAACACATGACTATTCGTATTTTGCCTTATAGTTATATATCAAGTTATGGTTTTCTCTTTGAAATAAAGACAGTCAGTTAGGCAATAAAAAATATACACTATAAATTATGTATAATGTATTATATATGTATATATGTGTATATACTGAGCGCATTTCTATTATTTACTTAGTTTACTACATAGAAAATTACAAAATATAAATGCTTATGTAGGCTTTTTAACATACTAGTCATCAATATGGATGCTCTCAGACCATTTCTATTTGTTTTTATTTGTTTTTAAAATAGATATTACTTTTAGTATACTCTTAGTATCTTGATAGTACAAAACATAATAAAAGTTTATATTTCAGCCTTAGCCGGTTTGGCTCAGTGGATAGAGCATTGGCCTGCAGACTGAAGGGTCCCAGGTTCAATCCCGGTCAAGGGCACATGCCTGGGTTGCAGGCTTGATCCCTAGTGTGGGGCATGCAGGAGGCAGCCGATCAATGATTCTCTCTCATCATCGATGTTCTCTCTCTCTCTCCCCCCCTTTCCCTTCCTCTCTGAAATCAATAAAAATATGTATTTTTTAAAAAGTTTATACTTCATCTAGATTTTTAATGTATTAAATAAATGCAGAAGACTCTGTAAAATCAAAAACATTTTATTCAAAGTTTTAATATTAATAACCAGTATATCAATATTCATCCAAGTAGGAAAAATTCTGTTAGTTTATAAAAACTGTAACCCCACTTTGATCAAACATACTAGAACATATTCAATTGTCAGCTAGTACATGTTAATAAAATGTATTCATTTTAAAATTAAATAATCAGGGCTTGTTCCAAACAAAATAAACCTCCAAAAATCCATTAATCTTAAGTGGAGAGTGGGAAATGAAGGCAATAAAAACACAGAAAAAGGATGCTGCTGTGCTACTCAGCATTTTTCCATCAATAAGCAATTTGCTTTATGTAACATTTCAGCTGTAACTATAGCAACAATACCATTAAGGAAAATCTGAGAACTTCAGGCTTGCCTATTTATTTTTCCAAGTATCTTTTCTGAAGCATGATAATAAGACCTACAGCAGGTTGAAATTTGCCATTAGACTTAAAATGAAAGGAAAGCTATGGTTGCAAAACCTACACAGCATGCATATTTGTATTTGAAAAATCTTAATAGCATTTTCACAAGAACTTTCATTAAAAGACCAACTGGACTGATTTTTGAAGTTTATATAACTTCCATCAATGAGGTATTTAAGCAGAGACTTGGGTGCCCCTACTCAAAATTCTGTAAAGAAAAAGCTAGCAGTCAAGGAATTGGTACTACTAGTATAATACCATTGAGTTTCCTGCTTACTATTAAGATTTTGAGTCAACAATAAAATTTTTACATGGGTTTTTGTTTTTCTGTTTATTTGATTATTATTCAGAATGTTATTTTTTTAAGCTGAGAAATAATTACACTAATAATCTTCTTAGAAATCACTATAACTCATTGACAGAACCCAAAATTGGGAGCAATGTTATGTGCAAATTGTCACTTTGATCTTAGCATTAGGGTGTTCTCTTTATCAATGTCACTTACAGTCTTAGCATTAGGGTGTTCTGTTTATTGAAGGCCCATGCACTCTTACAATTCAATTTACATCCTGAAAATCATTTTTTGCTTATTAAATGTCTAAATTATTTCCTTTTGTCCTTGAAAGGGAAAAAGACTGAAATCACAGTTCATGCGTTCTTTTTTCAGATTACAAAATCAGTTGTTCAGACTACACAATTAGGATATTAGAAATCTGTGATCACTCATGAGACTGCACTGTGCAACTATATGCAATAATGTACTTATAAACTTTCTATTCTTATTCCTTGCTTCTTAAAAGTGAATGTGTGTCGACTCTTTTTCTTATCATACTCTTTTTGACTTGAATATACACTTCCTCAGTATTTTTGTTCCCTTTACAAGCATTGAAACAAAACTAACTCATATCCAAAATACATAATTGAAATATTGGGGTTCATCCTCCTTTAATTTATATGTAGTTATAAGAATTATATCAGAGTATATTAGAACATAACGACTCATATAAAAACTAAGAAAAAAAGGCATTTAATTTTAAAGGAATTACTGAATGTGAAGGGTAGGAATCAATCACAAATTCTAATGGAATATTGGATACTGTTAGGAACTTGTACTGAAGTTATCATTATCACTCTTAGGTCTAAATTGATCAGTGGTTCTGTCCCTACTCATCTCTTCTTTTATGTCTCTGCTTATTTCTCTAAGACCCTCACACCCCTATACACCCACATGAAGTCTCTGTTTCATTCAGTAGAATCTTTAAATGTAAGTTTCTATATAATGTAAATTACATTAACAGAAATTTCTATAATAGAAACATGCCAACTAAAGTCTTGTATTTTACACCAGGGATTAAAGCTATATTTAGATTATAATTGCATACTCCTAATTGATATTCTTTTTCAGTCAATTCTTTATTGACTAAATCAGGATAATTTTTCTAGCCACTTTCTCATCACAGTTCATATGTATTTTTCTAAACTAAAAAGTAATCTCAGAGTGTTTGGTATTTTAAATACCATTACATAAATAATATATAAATACACAAATGAATTATTTCAAATACCTCTGAATATTACATGAACACAATTTTATCAAACTTATTAATGAAAATCAGAGGCTTAGTTTCTTTTTATAAATATATATATGCAAATGAATATATATTTATATTTATGCAAAATATATATTTATTTGCATGGATAAGAATAAAATAGTGTTCATTTTCCTAATATCTTCCTAACTACCTCCCTCTCTCCTTCCCTCCCTCCTATCTATCTCTATCTCTCTCTCTCTGGAGAGAGAGGTATGAAGATCACTCCCAAATTTCTGCCACGAATTTCTGGCTGGATTGTTATATCATTTACTAAGATAGGAACAACAGGGAGAAGGAGATATTTGAATATCCAATATTTTAAAGAAATTCTTTAATGTATCAAGTGATGATGCTGAGTTAATTGTACCTATGGGTCGGAAGCTCAGAAAAGAGATATGATACAGAGATACACATTTGGGAGTAACAGCAAATCTATAATGTTTTAAGCTATGGAAATTGATGAAATCCAAAGAAAAGGATATAGAGTAAGAAGACATGAGGAGCTATAGCCAAACCCTGAAGCTGTATAACATTCGGAAGCTTGGTTGAAGGTAATGACCTAACATCAGAGTCTGAGAATGAGCAGGGAAAGTCATAGGTAGAACAGAAAAAGAAGCATGAACCATGGAAACCAAGAAAAAAACCCTTGGCCTGTGTTTCCAAGTGGTTAGAGCATGTTGGCGTATGCACCAAAGGTTCATGGATTCGGTTCCCAGTCAAGGGCACATACTGAGATTGTAGGCTGGATCCCCAGTCCTGGTCCGGGCTTGTGCAGGAGGCAATGAATCGATATATCTCTCTCACATTGATGTTTCTCTGTTTCTCTCTCACACCCTCCCCTTTTCCACTCTCTAAAAATCAATGGAAAACTATCTTCTGGTTAGAATTAACAACAACAAAAAAAAGGCAAATAAACCAAGAAAAAGAGAGTGAGAAGAAGCAGTCCTTGCCCTGTGTGGGTTGATGGTGCAAATAAACTGGATTCCCGAAATTTATTAGAGACTAGCAAGAATCAATTGTTTTGGTAAATTGATATAAGAGTGGTTGGGATATGGGAAATGCAAGCATAAAATATAAGTAACCCTTTAGAGAAGTTTCATGGTGAAGGGTAAGTGGAAATAAATCACTGCATGAAATGAATATAAATTCAAGGCCATAAAATCTGAAAACAGATAACCCGGATTTGGAGACAGGCTCTGCTAGTTCCTAGCTGTGTGGATTTATATAAGTTACTTAATCTTTCTGTGCCTCAATGACTTCATTTTAAAACTGGTGACAATAATGACTTCATCAGAGGTTTTGTGAAAACACACACACACACACATACACACACACACACACACAGACACACACGACATATGTAGAGTTCTTAGAACCATATCTGATAAATAATGGATACTATACATATTTGTTATAGTTTAGTTCAACATGTAAAAATCTTTAGCGCACTCAAATGCTGATTGACAGAATCCAACATAGAAGAAAAAATGAAATATATTTCTCATTATCTTCAGGAGGAGAAATTGATGATTCTAATCATCTCATTTTTGCTTAAAAGAAGATTCTATTTTTATGAGCATTTTATCACTTTTATAATAAAATACTAATTATATTTTAGAAAAAATGCATGTCATAAAATTGTGCATAATTATATATGTTGGGAAAAGAATAACAATGATAAAAGCTATTATATTTATCTACTTTTGTTGAAAATCTTACATGTAATTATGTGTGTGTATATATATATATATGTATATAAATAGAAAAATTACTGCAGGAATATTTGCCAAAATTATTAACAGTAGCTAATTATAAGTGCAGAGTTATAGAGTATTTCGATTTTATTTGCTTTGCTCCTGTTTATTTTCTACATTTTCTGCAATTAATATTAATTATATATTTGTAAGTGGAAAATGCTACTTAAAAAATTAAAGACATTTTTCTCTGGATCCTGGAAGTCTATAAATTAGGGCTTGATCAGAACCCAAGCTACTTAGCTGATACTGAAGTACTGAACGTGGGCCACCAATCTCAGGCCACCAATCTCCGGCCACTGAGTCAGCACTGGCCTTTCTATCCAAATCCCTGAGGTAGAATCAAAAATCTTGTTAGCTACATATTGCTGTCCAAACAATGTTCATGAAATACAAGTCTGTGTATGACAAACTCCTAGAATGACTCTCCTTCCTTATGAATAAAACTGTCCATCTGTAAGCCCCACCACATGCATTCAGAAGTAGAAGGTAAGTGAATAGATTTTCTCTCTCATGGTTAAATGTTTTTCATTTTTCAGTTTACTTGCTCAGAGGCCCTTTCTTTTCTCACATAAAACTGGTGACAATAATAACTTCATCAGAGGTTATTAGCCAAGTTTTGCCTGTCCTTCAGAAACTGTTTTGTTAGCTAGTACTCCCAAAGAACATATGCTTTTTATCACGGCCATGGTTAAAAAATCATTTCCTTCAGGCAATTGTTCTTCGCACACTCTTCAGTTTTGCAGCACTACACATTCTTATGTCTATCTCCTTTTTAAAAGTGCAGGAACCTGGCAGTGTTCTAGCACCAGCTCCCATTTGTTTTCATGCAAGTACACAGTCTGGGGAGATAATCAAACACTGGGAGCAGGTGCTGCTCTCCCCACAGCTCCCCGAGTTCCCCATGTGAAAAGGACATGGCACAGGGTTGGACACCCACTAACAGAGGCCCAACAACAGATGGACCGACTAAGATGAGCACTGCTGCCAAAATCTGGAAATGTCAAAATAAAACACAACACAGAGGTTGAGGGAAATGGGAAAGTAATATGTGTGAAAATGGAACCTGAAATTAGAATCAATGTTGAAGAAAGTAAGATTAAAAATGCGTTTTTAGTTTCTGCAAGAATTCAGTTCACATGCGGATGTTTTTAAAAAGAGGATGAACCGGGCCCTTATTTTTTGTACATGTGCTACAGAAGCCAGGAGGATGCTTATTTTTTGATAGTCTGTTTTAATTGTCTTAGCTTTCTTCTGTTTATTTAGGAAGCTTATGCTAATAAGCAAATATAGAGGTCTGAGCCATTAAAGAATGTGTGTTTTTGTTGTTTTTTAATCCTCACCTGAGGATATTTTTTTCCACTGATTTTTTTTTTTTTTTTGAGAGAGAGAGAGAGAGAGAGAGAGAGAGAGAGGGAGGAAGGGAGAGAGAAACATCGACGTGAGAGAGACACATCAATTGGTTGCCTCCTGCATGTGCCCCAATCGGGGCCAGGGAGAACCTGCAACTGAGGTATGTGCCCTTGACCAAGAATCAAACTCGAGACCCTTCAGCCCAAAGGGTCTGCAGGCCGATGCTCTAACCAGGGCTAAAGAAATTTATTTTTTTTATCTTGGCTTCAAGGAAAGGTTATTGCTTGGGCAACCGGTAGATTCGGGAGAGGGTAGAGATGAAGAATTGAGATGAGGTTGGAGAAATAGGTCTATTATTGGTGGGCCTTGCAAGCCAGGTTCATGAATATGAAAGTCATCATTTAAAAAGAGAGAAATCACTGCAGTGTATTGAGTAGAAAAATGTAATGTATGACATGAAGAAAATATTAAGAAAATTGTTCTGAGTGCTATATAGGGTAGATTGAAATGAGAGGAAGGCTCGGCACTGACTTAGCTGAAAAGTATGCTAGATAAAGGGAGGCTGGCAAAAACTGCATATCAACTTTCCTATCAGACTATGGGAAGCAATCAACAAGCAATCCTAGGTCAGACTGTAGAGCCCAGGGCAATTCATGAGCTTGACTTTCTGGTTTAAACCATGTTAGGAATGAGTAGTCCTCATCTGAGGAAGGCTTAAAGTGGGTACAGGGAGAATCTGGTTGTTCCCTTAGTGAATAAACTTTGGCTCCATGAGTCTAGAGGGGAACAAGAAAAATGAAAATCTTTCTGAAGAATAAGAAGACAAATAGGTCTCTAAAACTGATTTATTAAAGTATAAGAAAAATAATTAGAAAACAATTTGGCATGTTGATAAAATGTCTAAAAATGCTTTCTATGAAGTAGGAGGGAGAAGATCTAGAGATAAAAATACATCTTTTATAAGGCAATGAAGATGGGTGAGGAGAGGAAGAATTGAAGTAAATTCATAATGCAGTCATAGAGTTAAACTGTATTTTGATGTCAGAAAAGAAAGTATAAACTTTAAAAAACTTGAATGGAGTTGAAGAGAACAAAGACAGAAAAATTAAGTTGGTCAATGAAAGGACATGAAATAGCTACAAACACTCTAGAGAACGAAACCAGAACTGGAACAGGAGCGATAAGCACAGGCACAGTTGCTGGAAAGGACTAGCGTATGCAGATGGTTGACTGAGCTCCAGGAAAAATCAATGCAGAGAGCTATAACTATATTTATTATCTTAAAATCATTATACCATCCTTTTCTTAAGGAGATATTATAATTCATATTACATTTACCGCCGCAAAATGAGATTACGCTTCTGTATCACTGAATACTAGATAATATTTTTACACATTTTCAGAGAAAAGAGACATTAAAACACAAACTGTACACAACCAAGTTTCTATATGATGACAAAGAAATACATTACATAAATATATTGTACTAGAGGCCCAATGCACAAAATTCGTGCAAGAGTAGGCCTTCCTTCCCCTGGCTGTCGGCACCGGCTTCCCTCCAGCACCCGGGACCTGGGCTTCCCTCACAGCCCCGGCTTCGTCCGGAAGGTGGTCTGGTCTAATTAGCATATTATGCTTTTATTATTATAGGTAATATATAGACTCATCATGTAATAGTAACTATAAGATTTTCATGGGAAAAATATCTTGACAACACATTTCAAATTGCTAAACAATAAATCTAAATGAAGAACTCCAAAATGGAATAGCTGTACTATAAGTGAAACACTCCAAAATGTATAAAATTGTTTATAGCAGTATTATTTATATTTTTAAAAAAGCTAAATTAGAAGCATGCTAAGGGCTCCAAAATAAATTGTCATGCACTGACAAAAAAAAATCTATGTATCAAAATGTTTACAAATGTGTGGGTTTTTTTTAATCCTCCCCCAAGGATACTTTTTCCATTGATTTTTAGAAATTGGAAGGTAGGGTTGAGGGGGGGAGAGAGGGATGGAGGGAAGGAGAGAGAAAGAGAAAGAAACATCAAGTTGAGAAACACATTGATTGGTTGCCTCCCACACTAACCCCAATCAACTAGGGCAGGGGATGCAGCAACCAAAGTATGTGCCCTTGACCAGAAATTGAACCCATGACCCTTTGGTCCCTGGGCCGATGCTCTAACCACTGAGAATACCAGCCAGGCCTTCAAAATATTTTTAATGCCACAGAAAATGTGTAACACATAATTCTGTTAAGTGAAAAAATAAAATATAAAATTGCAAACATGTATAGCTATTAATAAATATCTACAGAATCTCAGAATAAATGTGACAAATAAAGAAAATATGTAATGTTAAGAATAGTTGCATCATCAGGGAAATCAGTTATGATACATTGTCCAGTTTTGTTTTGGTTTGCTAAATAATTTTATGTATTTTCTAAATTTTCTACCATTTTTTTCTATTATAATCAGGGAAAAAAGATTAAAATGTCAAATTTTGGTATTCTGTTGAAAGTGTTTGTGCATTTTGGTATTTGAACGGTAATATATCTGACAGAATTACATACTTTTAAAATATGCTTAGTAGGGTTATATTTAAATCATCTTACAACCACCCCATTTTAAGTGGGGATCTACAAGTCACCTTGCAAACACAGATATTAAATCTTAATTGATATTTTAAAGAAAATACTAATTTGCTTTTAATTTCAGGGAGGAGTCAGCGGTTTACTGTTTGCTATGACTACGATACAACTTTTTTTTGTTTGTTTGTTTGGGTTTTTAAAATTTATCTTTATTATTGAAGGTCTTACAAATGTCCCCCTTTTCCCTATTATCTCCCACTGTACCCCCAGGCCTTCACCACACTATTATCTGTGTCCATGGGTTATACATATATGCATATAACATCTTTGGTTAATCTGTTTTGAAACTTAAAATAGCAGCCTAAAAATAAGGACATAATTGAGGTGTACTTAGTGAAGTATTCCACAACATCAAAGAATTGATGGCAAGTTTTAAAGTATAATACGTTTTAAAGGTTATTTAGCACTCAGTTAGAATACATATTAGAGGAAAGCTTTTTTAAAATTTGAGTTATGTGGAAAATACATCTCTGGAAGGTGAAATAATGGAGATGAAAATGAAAGAACTATGATGGCACATACTAAGGCGCGTGGCATCTTCCTGTTTGCTTATAACTTACACGTACTAATATTGAAGCTATATTCAATAAATATTTCTGGAACCCTTGTATGAATATACGAATGAATGTGTGAACAAATAAGTGAATGAAAGTGTCAACAGTGAGTTGTTAAAATATCTTAAAGAAATTGTAGTTCTTTCAACATATGTGTTTTGCTTTGCTTGTAAATAGTATAGCTATTTTAACTTTAGACCAAATGAATTTTAAATCTTTTAGGGGTAAAGCAGAAAGAGGAGCAGAAATAAAGAACTGAGTTCTCTTGTTTCCATTTTAAATCAATTTAGGCAAAACTATATAAAACCTATATTTTATAACCTAATGTATTGGATTTAATCTATTATAACAGGTAGTCTTCTGATCCTAAGTGTTGAACAAGAAGATGAGATTGAAAGAGAAACCGTATTCACATAGCCAAGTACATATATGACATTCCACTGAGAATGTGAGAGCCATAGAATAAGGCTTATCTTTAACTTTGAAACTGATCACTAAGTGAAAGTACTAGATATTAGTCCTTCAGTGCTTTAGCACAAAGGACTGTGGCCCTGAGTAGCAAGACCAATGATTATGTTTTCAGCAACAATGTCTCTACTTGGGGGGGAAATAGGGTTAGAATATGTAGTATCTGGGTGCCATGACTAAGACAAGCTTAATACACTTTGGGGCCAAGCTTTACTAGTTCAGTCAAAAACTAAGTAAACATGTCTTGTGCCAGTGTGGTGCAGGTATGTAACTAAACAATTCCCTAATGTATCAATGCCAATGACAGTAGCGACAATAGTGCCTAAACATCTTATGGTTTCTCAATCTCGAAATTTCAATAACCATTCCAGGAAACTTGTTATTTTCTGGAATGCACACCTCAAACTAAGGAGATGGAAAAGCTGCCTGCTGAGTAATTTCCGTGACTTGACTCATCTTAACCATTCTGTCACTCAGTGATCATCACTGCCCACTGGCTGCAGGCCAGTCCCCATGTTAGGTGCTACTGACACTCACTAGGGAAGAAAAGGCCCAGCTCAGCTTTATAAGCCTCACAATTGGTGGAATGAGACTGACATTTAAAACTCTAATACAATTTGATAAGCCTAGCCCAGTGGTTGGCAAACTGCGCTTGGCAAACCGCGGCTCGCAAGCCACATGCGGCTCTTTGGCCCCTTGAGTGTGGCTCTTCCACAAAATACCGGCTCTTCCACAAAATACCGACTTCTGTGCATGGGCCACGAAGTTTCAATTGCAATGTACGTGTGCGCCCGCACGTGGTATTTTGTGGAAGAGCCACACTCAAGGGGCCAAAGAGCCGCATGTGGCTTGCGAGCCGCGGCTTGCCGACCACGGGCCTAGCCTAACAGTTGGGATTTTATCAAAATAAGAGGAAAGAAGATATGTCACCCTTATAATGGCATGAGCCAAGTATGGTTAGGTGAGAACACCTGGAAGCTGTCTTCTAAAAACAACTGTAAATCAGTCTTTGCCCTTGATTTCTTCACCCTCTTTGGTCCTTTTGCTTTTATGCAATTTACACTGCAGAGTAGCATAACGGAGAGAGAACTGTACTGCAGAGCTGAGACTAGAGTGATGAAAGTGAGGAACACACTTTGGAGCAAATTTAAAGGGGTGTGGACAAATTAGTAGTCACAAGATAGTCACAGGGACGGCAAGTACAGCTTAGGGAATATCCTATGTAATAAAAGGCCAGCCACAATAAGCGTAACATCTGGAACGACCAGAGACCAGAACCACCAAGGCTCCTGGTAGGGCTGGCCCCGCCCCCAAGCAAATGGTTAGGGGTGATCAGGCAGGCAGGCAGGCAGAGTGGTTGGTTAGGGGTGATCAGGCAGGCAGACCAGTGGTTAGGGGCGATCAGGTAGGCAGGCCAGCGGTTAGGGGCAATCAGGTAGGCAGACAGCCCCTCGCAGGGCTGGCCCCACCCCCCCAGCAAAGAAAGAGGGAGACCCAGGCCACCGGTGGCAATTCTGTGGCAGGTGTGCATCAGGCCAGTGATAGCCCCGCAGAGGGAGGCCCAGGCCAGCAAGTCATCATACCCTACGCCTGTTACCTGCAGAGGGAGGCCACTGGTGGCGGGGGGAGGAGGGGCAGCGCTGTACAGATGGCAAGCAGTGGCAGTGGTGGGGATGGGGCCAGTTGCCTGCAGCTGGGGGAAAAAAGCCCCGATAGGTCCTGATCTCAGGCCAGCCTAGGGACCCTACCCAAGGGGTCCCAGATTGTGAGAGGGTGCAGGCCGGGCTGAGGGACCCCCCTGAGTGCACAAATTTTCGTGCACAGGGGCCTCTAGTAGTCAATAATATTGTATGGTGCCAGGTGGGTACTTGAAATACTGGAGAGATCACTTTGTAAAGTATATGATTGTCTAACCACCATGCTGTACACCTGAAACTAATAAAAAATAATATTGAATGTAAACTGTAATTGACAATTTTAAAAAATAAAGGAGCATGGAAAAGCTCAGTAGCCATATATTTTTAAAAATCAAAATTATTGCCAAAAAACTTCATGAAGAATAAAATACATTACAGAGAGGTGGTTGCTGTCCCTTTGTTTTACTTGTGTCATTGTGCAATGAAAGGAGACATTCCAGTCAGCCCACTGGTTCCCAGTTGGCAGCAACCCCTTCAGGTCCCTGTCAGGTCCTACCATGGCTGGATTTAGGAAGACTGATGGTGGTGTGTGAATAGATAGGGCAGTACAGGACTTTATATCTACAGTCACTTTAAAAAATACTTAAATTGCCCTAGCTGGTTTGACTGAGTGGATAGAGCAGTGGCCTGCAGACTGAAGGGTTCCCGGTTTGATTCCAGTCAAGGGCACATGCCCTGGTTTCAGGTTCAGTCCCCAGTAGGGGGTGTGCAGGAGGCAGCCAACCAATGATTTTCTCTCATCATTGATGTTTCTATCTCTCTCTCCCTCTCCCTTCCTCTCTGAAATCAATAAAAATATATTTAAAAATTCTTAAGTAAGTGTATATAAGGGTACTTCTTTTTCCAGAAGACACTGCGCTGCAGAAATCTATTCCCAGTCTGCTTTTGACTTGCTATGGAATCGTGGAGGAGTCACTGAGCTCCTTTGACTTGCAATGTTCAAACTTACTCATAAATTACAGATAATAGTAACTGCGCTAACAGTGGAGCTACTGTGAAGAAAGTAATATGAAAGGGCTCTGTAAAGGTAATTTCCAGCTGATACTATATCAACCTACTGTTTATTCATTTTAGTGCATTCGTCATTTCAGGTAGAAATTTCTGACTGCTTCTTATGGTTTCTATGTCATTTTTTATGCAGTTGAAGGTCTCAGTTCCTTGAGCATCCTTATAACCTTTTTTTTTTTAACTCTCTCTCTGGATAAATTGCTTGCCTGCATTTCACGTAGCTCTTTTTTTTTCTGGAGATTTCTCCTGTCCTTTCATTTGGGACATATTTCTTTGTCTCCCCATTATGGCTGTCTCTTTGTGCTTGTTTCTATGTAGTAGGTAGATGTGTTGATTATCTACTTCTTCAATTCAGCTGCAGGTTTTATTATGTGAGTGTTTAAATGGTATGGGGTTTTCCTTTTGATTTTTCTTACTTACTAAAAATGTGACCATCTCTTAAGACATACAATATAATTTTTAACTTTTTCATCCATGCCCCTAGCATCTATTTGTCTACCAACCAGTCACTCCTATTCTTCTTTCAATCTGGCTTCTAAAATTTTCACCAGACAGCTCCAGCTAGTGTCTAAAGAGGCACCCTGAATATTGCAATTGACAAACTCATTATCCTTTTAGTACGGGACATTTCACCACTTCATACTCTCTTTTCTTTTTCCTTCTAATGCAGAAGCACAGGGCTCCCTTAGCTCTAGCTTCATCCTGGCTAATCTTTTATTCTTTACTGGCTCCTCTTCTTTCTATTTTTAACATCACTGTTTGCCTGGATTTTTTGTCTTGTTATCCTTTTTTGTCTTAAGCTCAGATCTCTCCAGTATTCTGGATACAAGTATCCATTTTTATTTGTTATAGTAATTCCCTTCAGGCCCACTAGCACCTTTTGATTACTATTCCTTTAATGAAAATTATTTTCATTTATGGTGCTACCATTTTCCAAATCACCCAGGCATGAAACATTGCATCTATTTGACTACTTTTTTTTTACCTTTACACTCACTTCCTATAATCTAGAATCAAATCATGAAGTTTTCCCATCTAACACTCCAAATGCCTGAGATGTGGCTTAGTGACTAACAAGCCAATCAGACAGAATTGCTATTAACTCCTTAGCTATTTGACTTTAGCCAGGTAACTTACTAATCCAAAAATAAGTTATAATATCACCTAGTAGGTTATTGTAAAGATCAAACAAAATAAAATGACATTTGAAAGTGAGATACAATATGACATTATTATGCCATTTTTCTATAAGTAACCTATTCCTCATGTATTATTTAAATGTTTCTATCTACATACATATTCCAGTTTTTTCTTCAGCCTAGAACATCTTCCCATCACATACCACTTATATTCTACCATCATTCAAGTCCATCTTAAATATTCTTCCCTTCATAAAGACTTTGCTGGTAAATTACTTTTCCATACTAATATAATCTTTCTTCTTTTTAACACTTATACTGCTTTGTAGCCAATGTCTGTATTTTTCAGTTTTTTTTTGTTTTCTCTATTCCCTAGACATGTCTCCCCACTATATTTTCAAATTCCTCAAAATATTCCTGCTACAATGTCATTGCTCACCTAGACTATTATTGATTTTACTACATTCATTTTCCCTTTATTTGAAGTAATAGTTCATTACCAGATAAAATGGCAAATTTCTTAGATAAATGGTATCATATTTATCTTTAGTACATAGCCTTATTCAAGTTGCTAAATAATTTAATTTGAATTCCTGTAAATTGTTAATGAATTCAATATAGTTAAGAAAAAAGTCAAAAGTACTTCGTACCATCTCCTGTTGTTCCATTCCATGACAGAAAATCAAAAAAAAGAAATACATTATTTTTTACAATACATTATTATTGATGTTTCTATCTCTCTCTCCCTCTCCCTTCCTCTCTGAAATTAATAAAAATATTTTTAAAAAAGAAAAGAAATACATTAAAAAACAAAAAGAAATATAAAATTTCTTCTACATTTTTCCCTAAGAACCAGTTTGTTTCTATAAAAACTCTTGGAAAGAAAAAAAAAAGTATGTGCTATAATTTTCCCATAATGATGTAGGGTTTTTAAATAAGCAAATTACTTTTCATCTCCTTATTCTTCTTAGCCACGTCTCTGACATGAGAATTACCAATCTAATCCTTGTATATATGCTATATTAAAATCACTGTCCAACACAGACCATATTGGTGACTTAATTATAGCATGCTTAGGCAGCATCCACACTTTATGCGATAATTTAAAACCTTTTACTAAGGCCTTTCTAAGTCAAATTTGATGATACCATTTGCATTAGAGAAAAACACAGTGAATGTTATAACACCAGACACCACAGTAAAATCCTTATTTATCTTATACCCTTGGTTACAGTTTTATTTTTAATAAGTAAATATTTAATACATCTGAGGATAATGTTCCAATTAGTTTCTGTTGACCATTTAAAAATGAAAATATTTCAAATCAAGGGTGAATTTCTCTTCTTTCGTAATGCACACATCTTTAAATGCTGTAATGTTCATTCAGATGCTCTAGCAACAGGTCTCTTTAATTTTCACAGTTGTTTTTTGTTTTGTTTTTTTAACCACTATCAGGCTCAAATGCTCCAGGGCATACATGCTAGCCAGGCCACCTTTGTTTCTGGTTGTGCTTTGTTCCTATAAATCAACTGCAATAACCTGGCGCTTATACTATTTCTTGTGAAACATCCACCAAGAAAAATAATTCCAGAACTGAAAGTAAGTAAAATCAATTACTGCTTGTTTTTTTCATAGTAGAGTGGGTGCATCTTTGATTAACTCTATTGACTAAGCTTTTCTAAAATTTTGTAGGGCTAGAGGTTACCCTCTAGAAAATTGATATCAATTCAAGTGAACCTTATCTGGGCATAATGCAAATAATTCATGTCCATAATAATATATATATAAATGTTGTCCAGGAGAGATGGAATTGGTTTTAGTCTGATTAAAAAAAAAGATAACTCCAAGTATTACAATGTATTACTATGTAGGATATTATCCAGTTTTACATCTATTAGAAATATTTCAGCATTCTTGACAGATGTTTTCCAAAATCTCCTTTGAACCCAGTTTTGACATTTTACTAGTTACTTCATTAATTAATGAATTTTTTGAAATCTCTGACACATTTATTTTATATTACATGACAGTCATGTTTTTAATCCTTTAAAATTATAATTTAGGAAGCCCAAAACATATCTCAGTTTTAATAATATAAATATCATTATGAGTTAATATCTATCCTATCTTTACTATGTGACAGACATATTCTGAGTGTTGTCTCTAATTCACTTAATTTTCATAATAGCTCTACAGGGCTATAATCATTATCATCACACTAATTTATAGATGAGCAAATTGAGGCATAAGGATCTAGCTTGTTGAGGGTTATATATCTGTATTTGAAGCCAAAATATTTGACTGTATAGTGCCTGTTAAAACTATGCATTTTTCTGAATTCATGCCTTCCTACCCAATAGGTTGTTTTTTATTAGGGGTTGGGGGTGGATGGGGATGGACTCACATCTTATCTTGATTCCTTTCCTTTTAAGATTCATTGCCAACTGTTCTATTATATCCCCCATGCCTTCCTCAGCGATGCCTAATGTCTAATCTGTGCAGAGACCCTCACATCTTATGAACAATTTTAGCATAGTAGTTCGCCCACTTTACTATACATCAGAATCACCTGGAAGGTTTGATAGACTGTAGACCGTTGAGCCCCATCCCCAAAGTGTCTGATTCAGTAGGTCTGGGTGGGGAAAAAGAATCTGCAATTCTACAAAGTTCCTATATGATGCTGACACTGTGCAGAGGCCACACTTTGAAAATTACTGTCTTAGGATATACTGCTAAATCTCCTACAGGTCGACAGCTAATTAATCTAGGTCGGACATCATCTACTTCTTGATCATGATACTTTTACTGGTATTGACACTGGCTATCCCTGGATGACTGTAGCCTCGCCTCTTCCTCTTTTTGTTACCATAGAAGCATTTGTCCTCACATGCATTGTTATAACTATACATGTAAATATTCTGAAATGTGGGGCTGACCTCCGCATAGTGGCAAATTCTCCTAAAGACTCCAGTACACAGCCCTATTTGTCACTCCTGCCTTAATCTGAATATAGGACAAGTAACATTTTGGGGAGGGTGAGGGAGTGGGAAGTTCTCTGAGACAGCAACTCTCCGTTGTCATAATGTCTGCAAATTATTGCCCTTGACACAGCTGCTAATTACATTGCTCCTATTCCCATTACTATTGTAATTGCTTCCATCCTATCCCCTACTGCTTCCTAGCTCCAAGGCTGCCTCTTCATGGCCAAATAACTTTATGGGCACTGTGTCCTTTCTTCAAAGTTAGTCCTGATCTGGCATTGATGATTTATGGGGTCAATAAGATATTGGTTAAGCAGTAATAAGAAATAGAGAGTAAACAGATCTGACATTCAACTATCTGATGGCATTTCCACTGGTTTTGAAGAAAGGTAAAGAGAAAAACATTTATTTTGAAAAAAGGGAAAGTAGTATTGTTTATTATTTATTGACAGAACAAACCTTTTTTAACAGGTAAGCAAACCTATTTGTTGATCAAACTGTAGCAGGTTGCTCGGTCACATTAAGCTTAATGCACCATTATTGACAGAGGCCTGGTTTCCAAATGTGCTTTTAAAATGGTTTTCTTCCAGGTCATTTTCTTATTAGGAGATTTTACAGTAGGTATTCAGCCTATAACCACATCGCAAGACCAAAGTATATGATGCTATCAGTATTAATGTATTTATAAGTTGGTTTGAAAGGTTTGATAGATTCTTGCTGAAGTGACAAGAGAACCAGTTTCAATGGACAATGGAAAGTGCTCTCTACTCATTTCTGATGGCTACCAAGAGGAAACTGGCAATGGGCTCTGGTCAGAAATAGAGCAAACGGACAGAAGTAAGTATATTTTAAACAATACCTCTGTCATAACTTTCATAAATAGGATGTCAATTCTGATCTTTTTATAGTAAAGGAAAAAGAAAAAGCATATCCTGGGGCTCCAGCTTCCTCTGACTTCTCCCATGATACCCTTTTCAGAAAAATTCAAGAGTGGCAGCTACTGAAATAATGTCTGCTTAATATCCACTTAGAAATCACCTAACTTATAATTCATCTATCATAAATCCTTTTTTAATCCACTAATTGTCTTATGGTAATGACTGTTTTTATTGGGACTACTGAGGGATAAAGTGCATATTATTTTATTTTAATTAACTTGGATGGGGAGGAGAGAAACATCCTCAGTTGCCTTCCGCAGTGCCCTGACCTGGGATCAAACCTGCCACCTTTTGGGATGACGCTCCAATCAACTGAGCTACCCAGCCAGAGCTATTTTATTATTTTTAAATGCACATTAACTGCTATCAAATAATGTTGCTTTCCTCTACAGGTTGCTGAACTGTGGGTTAAATTTCGAGTAAAGTACCTGTGCTAGGTGAAGTATAAGTGTGAAGAAAGGGCTTTTGTTAATAACAGTTTTATTGAGATAAATTACCACCATGAATTTTAGAATATTTTCATTTAAAAAAGAAACTTCATACCCTGTGGTTATCACAATCCTATTTTATTCCTGCCCTAGCCTATCCCCATCCCTAAACAATCACTAAACTACTTCTCTGCAGATTTGACCATGCTGCATTTCACAGAAATGAAACAATATATTGTGTTTTATTCCTGGTATCATTCACTTAGGATATTTTCAAAGTTCACCCATTTTTCAGTATGTACAAGCACTTCAACTCATTTTTATGGCTGAATGATATTCCATTGTTGAAAGTATTACAAATGCCCCTCTTTTCCCCCCATTAACCCCTTCTAGTGTGCCCCCGCCCCCCACCTAGGCCTCAAAGATCCATATGCTATCATGCCAAAAGTGGAACTCCAGGGGGTTCATCCTCTATAATAAAAGCCTAATATACTAAGTGTCTGCTCAACCAGTCGGCCGTTCAACCGAAGTGTAATATGCTAATGATATGCTAAGGCCGCTCAACCGCTCACTATGACATGCACTGACCACCAGGGGGCAGATGCTCTGACCAGTAGGTTAGTTTGTTGCTGGGGTCCAGCAGATTGGGACTGAGCAAGACACAAGTAAACTACTAGCCAACTTTGTAATGTATTGACTAAGTAAATTATTAAAAAAATTTCCTTTCAGAGGTAGTCATTAACCTTAACAGTGAAATATAAACTAACTAAATTAATAATATAATTCCCACTAAGGAAGCCAATAATTCATTATGAGCTATATTTTGCTTCATACAATGTTTCTAGTATACATATTCAGACACAAAATCTGCAATGCTGCACTAATCACATAATAAATAGAATAGTGTTTTTATCATGAGCTCTCATTTCTTCTGCATATTTACACCTCTTAATAGGTTAATTTTAAAGAACAATTGTGAATGATTTTTAGACTGAGAATACCATTTAATCAGGAAATTTAACTTGTCTGAATTTAACTTCATAGCTTTTAATGGCAAATATGATGACAAACACAATGATTATTTTTTCCTTTAAAAATTATAACTGCTGATTTTACCACTGCTTCTTTTAGAAATATAGCAAAACCACCAATATTGCACTAATGTTCAAAGCAAGTTCAAACTTTAAAAAAATGAAGTGTGTCCTTCAAAAAATGAAATGATCTACGTGGTTATGAGGCCAATATGAATTTTTTATCAAAAGGAATAAAGAATCAGAAATATAAAAAAATAGGTGTATATGTGAAGTGAGCCTGCAGCTTCTTGCTTCAAATTAACTTTATCAGACTTGCTGTTGTACCTCCTGCCAATTCTCCACAGACTGTTAATGCCTACACTTTATTTATTTATTTATTTTTTAAAATATATTTTTATTGATTTTTTACAGAGAGGAAAGGAGAGAGACAGAGAGTCAGGTTATGAGGCCAATATGAATTTTTTATCAAAAGGAATAAAGAATCAGAAATATAAAAAACCCGCAACCCAGGTACATGCCCTTGACCGGAATCGAACCCGGGACCTTTCAGTCCGCAGGCTGACGCTCTATCCACTGAGCCAAACCGGTTTTGGCAATGCCTACACTTTAAAACTGACTTATATTTTTATAGCAGCAAAGCCCATTTTTTTAAGTTCTGTGTCTTAAAACTCTCCAATAATTCTACAATTCAAATCTTAGAAAAAAATCCAGTAAACAGCATCCTTTTTCTTTCCTTAGCAAATCGTAACCTATACAGTCATTATAGAAATGTAAAGCATAAAAATGAGGTAGCCCAGGGCATGAAGTTCCAATCCAGTAATTAATCAAGTGTCCATTCAATTATCTAGGAATGAATTACAACTTTAAATTCTACTTTTTGGTAAGTTTTACCTTTAATTCCTACAATTACTTTTTTAAAGATATAAAAATATGGAGCTTGGTCTACAATTATCATTATACTACTAAATTAAATCAGAACGTGTTTCTGAAAAATAATATATAAACATCAGCTAGGGCTTCCAAAGAGATGTGTTTATTTAATAGAGAAAGTAAAGTCTAAAAGAGGTAATAAAATCTGCTGAAACCCAGATTTTAGTTACTAAAGTCAAATGCATTTTACAACATCAACATTGATAGATTCTGTGGTACTACAGATAAAATTGAATTAAAATAGAAGTTGTTTTAAAAGAAGTTAGTTTTTATAGATGCACCACCACTTTTCATCTGATTGAGAAGCATAAGATACAATTAATGGTATTATTTCAAAATTTAATAGACCATAATAGTGCAGTTACCTCACATATAAAGTATGAATGCGAATTCTATATTTAAAAGCTTCTTTCAATTCTTGCACACTCATGGAAAAATTGTGAATAATATTTATTTTTGACAAATGACAATTGTGTATATATGGTATAAAATGTGATGTTTTGATATAATATACATTTTGAAATGATTAACACAATCAAGCTAATTAACATAACCTTTATCTCAAATAGGTACCTTTTGCATCTGTTTGTGTGGTAAGGATAGTTGAAATGTACTCTTTTAATAAATTTCAAGTATACATTATTATTAATTATAGTCACCAAGCTATTCATTAAGACTCTAAAACATACTTCACATATAAATGAGATCATGGAATATTTGTCTTTCTGTGTCTAGTTTATTTGTCTTGAGATAATGTCCTTATTTTTTAAGGATTGGATACATTCTATTTTTTATGACTACATTTTCTTTATCCATTCATTTGTCAAAAAACTCAGGTTGTTCCATATCTTAGCTATTGTGAATAATGCTGCAATGAACTTGAGATCCAGACATATTTTTGAGATACTGACTCCATTACCTTTGGGTATACACCCAGAAGTAGGATTGCCGGATCTAATGGTAGTTCTACTTTTTCTTTTTTTTAGAAACCTCCACACTGTTTTACATAATGGCTGTACCAATTTACATCCTAGCCAACAGTGCATAAGGGTTCTCTTTCTCCATATACTCTCCCACGCTTAACTTTTGACTTTCTGATAATAGCATCTTAACAGGTCTGAGGTAGTATCTCCTTGTAGTTTTGATTTGCATTTCTCTCTCTGATCATTCATGATGTTGAGCAACTTTTCATGTATCTGCTGGCTGTTAACGTAAAAACCATTGAAACCTGTAAACAATTTTTGAGAGTTTATTTGAGCCAAACTGTCAACATATGCTGGGAAGCAGAACCTCAATGAATTGAGGTAATGCTCCAGAGAATGGCAGGTTACATCTGTATTTATACATTGCAATCAAAGGAAAGGGACGTATGTGGGTTACATGAAATCCATTGGTGATAGACTAGAAAAGCAGAAGAAAGCAAAGCAGGGAAACCCCTGGGAATGGATAAAAAGTAAAATGACAGATACCTACTTAGGGGGGTGCAGGAATAATTAACGTAACAATGAAGGAATTTGTGGTATCTGTCCTAGAGCCCAGGCACATTAGGTTGTACCCCAAGGGGTCCATAAAAAGGGAAGTTACAAGTTACCCTGACATTTCAAGGGTATTTTATTATAGGTGCAAAAAGACAGATAGGCTCAGTTAAGGTAAAGGTTGACCTTGTCAGTGAAGATACCTGCCTAGGATGTAACTACCCATCATAACTGCTTTTAGTTAAAGTTTAATTTCAGACCATCCTCTGTGGTGACTTTAGGTGTGTGAGTTTGCAAGACCACCATGTAGGCCTTACCTGAGCTTGTCAGGTCAGCATGTGGCCCCTTTCGTCCACATGGCCATTTGTATGTCTTCTTTGGAAAAACGTCTACTCAGGGTCATCTGCCCATTTTTAATAGCTTTTTTTTTTTTTGCTGTTGAATTATATGAGTTCCTTATATATTTTGAATATTAACCCTTTATCATACATATGGTTTGCAAATATATATTTTCTCCCATTCTGTAAGTTGTTAATGGTTTTCTTTGACATACAAACCATTTTAGTTTGATGTAATCCCACTTGTTTACTTTTCCTTTTGTTGCCTGTGCTTTTGGTGTCAATTCCAAAAACACCATTGTCAAGACTAAGATCAACATTTTCCCATTGTCTACAAGGAGTTTTATGGTTCCAGGTCTTTCACTAAGACTTTAATCCATTTAAGAGTGTTGTGTGTGTGTGTGTGTGTGTGTGTGTGTGTGTGTGTGTATGGTATAATATAAACTTCAATTACATGCTTTTGTGTGTGGCTATCTAGTTTTCTAACATTATTTATTGAATAGACTATTCTCTCCTCAATGTATATTCTTGGTGTCTTCGTCAAAAATTTAGTTGATCACATATGCATGGGTGTATTACAGGACTCTATGCTGCTCTATTAGTCTATGTGTCTACTTTAATGCCATTCCAATACAGTTTTGACTACTATAGCTTTGTAATATATTTTGAAGTCAGAAAGCTTTTTTCTTCTTGCTCATAGCTATTTGGGGTCTTATGTGGTTAAAAGTGAATTTTAGGATTGATTTTTTTCTACTTCTCTGTGAAAAAATGCCATTGGGATTATGATAGAGATTATATTGACTCTATAGATTGTTTTGGGCAGATGGACATTTTAACAATATTAATTCTTCTAATTGATGAACACTGGATATCTATTTATTTAATATATTCCTAAGTATTTTATTATTTTTTTGTTGGTATTGTAAATTAGATTGTTTTCTTAATGTCTTTTCATATAGTTCATTGTTAGTACATAGAAGTGGGATTGATGTGAATCCCATTTGTATCTCTGCTTTGATAAATATAAACTGAATTAATTCTCTAAGGCTATAACCTAAAAATGTTAATTAAGTGATCTCTTCAAATAATCCCCTACATCTTCCCCTCTCAAAGAGTGAGATAATTATAAATTAATTTTAAAGATTTATAGACTTAAAGAAGGAATCTAGACCAGGGTGGGAAAATGACTTGTTTAAAATGACGGGGCATCCAAAGCAAAGCAGATGACAGAACTGGGAACAACTGCCTCCCTATGCCACGCTCTGTCTTCTCAAGTTACTTCTTTCTTTAAACCACATAAACTCTACACTATTGGCATTTGGGACCCACTGATTTATTGTAGAAGTTGCTCTGAGTATTACAGAATGTTTAGCAGTATCCCTGGCCTCTACCCACTAGATGCCTGTTGCGTTTCTTTCCTGGTTGTGGCAATCATAAATGTATCCAGATATTATCAAATATACCCTGGGTAGTACAAAATCTCAACAATTGCAGCCACTGCCTTAAAATTAATGAAGCTGAAGTTCTGGAGAAAACATTAAGACAGTAATAATAATCAAGAAAAAAAATATGGGAATTTGCCTAGCCTCTCCATTTCTTTTGTTTTCAATATATATGCTCTTTGAATGCAGAACTATATCTGATTCAGTATTGTTACTTCATAGCCCTAGCATATTGGCAAGATAGTAAATAAACTGATTTGATATGGCATTACTTCAAATTTTTCAGAAGAAAAATGTGTTGGATATTTAATTTTGTGCACCCTCTTGATTTCCAAAAAGGCATAAAAATTGCCAAAATATTATACTTACTAGTCATATGGTAATTTCTTACATAAGTTGCAAATTAACCGAGAACTGAAGTGGTGCTGGTTTCTCTTGCATGCAACATTTGAACTGTCCTCAATTTTCACTTGCATCCCACACAGAAGACTTCCTGTCTCTTCTGACAGAAACTTAAAAATTCAGGCTGTGACTGGGGTGGACAGAAGTCGGCCATGGCTGCAAAAGCTCACTGCACACAAATCTATTTTTAGTTAATTATTTTAATTCCAGAAAAGAAATTGGAATCTTGCTTCCTTCACATGAAACCAAAAAGACAGCCTTAATAAATCAACTTTATTATTGTGTTGGGGAGGGGGGGGGCAGGGGGTCCTTATATATCTGTATTCTGAATATTCCTAAAGTATGCAAGTCTAAACATTTTAGGTAAAATAACACAATTATTTCAACTTAAAGGGGTTTTGGTAATATAACACAGAAATCTAAGTAGTTAAATGCATCTTCTATATAGCAGATGATCAATAGAATATTAACTGTTTGAGTGGTTGTAATTAAACAAGATGTTTTACCATTAAAATTATAACAATCTCGAAACTATCTTGTTTTATTTAGGTGTTTTTGTTTTGTTTTTTGGTACATAGTCCCTTATGAACCTG
Source organism: Myotis lucifugus (assembly GCF_000147115.1). Taxonomy (NCBI): domain Eukaryota; kingdom Metazoa; phylum Chordata; class Mammalia; order Chiroptera; family Vespertilionidae; genus Myotis; species Myotis lucifugus. The sequence continues at coordinate 2,769,020 of NW_005871099.1, read as the reverse complement.
CTCCACAAACTTTGTTGAGGATTATATAATGAAGAAAAGCAAGTAAAGACCAGTCTATACAAAACAGGAAAAGAAAGTAACTATTTTACTGATTCATAATTCAGAATGCTAAATTGCACACATTACATGTGTGAAAAGAACAAATAGTGGTCAAATATATACCTTGATTCAGAGTCTAAATAAGACCCTTCCCAATATTGTGTGAACTTATCTTGCCTACAACTGGTGGGGGTGTAGGTTGTAGCTGGTGAGGAGAATATTATTCAGCTTATTGGCAGTCAAAGTATGAGAAGATGTTTCTTTTGTCACTTAATGTGGCTTCAGCTAAAAGCAACAATGATGGAATAAAATTATCTTCCTAGCCACAGTGTATAGCAAAAATATTTATAAAACCACGATATACTCTTATTACTCAATGTTTCTTATAAACTGATGGTAGTTTTAAAATCTAACCGTAAAGCAGTAATTTAATTCGGTTAGTAAGGCAGGATAGTAAGAAGCTAAAAAAATTCCCGAGCAAGTGGGATAGGGAAACTGAGACAAGATAAATAAGGTAAAAAAAATTTGACCAATTTATAGCCAGCTAGTGAATCACAAGAACTTATCTTCCTAACCAAGGACACTGGAGAACAAATGGCTTATACCTCTCCCCCCAGACCAGAGAATAAATAGTTTAAATCACCATGGTCAGGGAGATAGAGGACAGAGACCCAATTAATACCATTTGTGCCTGTCAAACCCCAGGACAGATGGAGACCTGATTAGAGCCAGACAGACCCCAAGTAAAAATCAAACAATAAAGCCAACCAAAAGTAATACCAAACTCCCCTATATGCTCATTTTAATACATCAACATATTGAAAACACACCTAGAAAGCTAACAAATATTCTGCTGAAACCCTCCCCTAAGATTCTTGCCCACAGAAAAATAAATAAATAAATAAATAAATAAATACCCTCAAGACAAAAAATACCAGCGTGGCCTTGCTCTGGAGCATGCCCATGCCTGTGCTCTGGCACGACCGTTTTATTTTCCTTCTCCTAAGGGTCCCCAGGAGACTTACAACCAGGGGAGCAGAGGGCAGCAGCAGCTCCTCTCAGGCTTCCCCCCTGAACCTGTCTCCAAAGCCCCCTTTTTCTCTGACTTCCCACTGAGCTAACAGCAGCCCCGTCTTGGCTCACTTCTTTCCTATAACATTTCTAGGAGCCAAAGCAGAGCACCACTTAGTCTCCCTCCTGTTGCTTCTTCTGCCCTAAGTCCTTCCTTCATTTCACTGTCGTCAACTTTAATACAAAATCACCAAAACTCATGTGATGAAATCTTTTCTACACTAAGTCAAAAACCCGCACAATACAGGCCTGCCCGAGGCAGTCCCAGACTGGTCCTGGTCCAGTGACAATTAGGACTGGACACATAAGTATGCCTGAGGCAATTCAATTTTAATGGTATCATTTATTCACTGTGGAACTAATTAACATACCAGTCCAGTAGCTATTAGATGCCAGATTGTCACAGTGTCTACTGTCTTCTCAAATCCAGTCTATATCCATTTGTAGAGAAAAGATCAGTACTTGACAAAGGAAAAGGAAAAGGGTTATGTTGTTATAGCAGGGATGGAAAGAAAGTGAGACTGGTTTTTCCATAAGTGTATTTTTGCTTAGGCATTGCTAATGCATAAAATGTAATTTGCTTTAAAAATCCTCTGTCAAAATTCTACTCATTCTTTATAATCCAGCTAAGCCCACTGCTCCAAGGAGACTTCCTTAATCTGCCCTCTGGAACAAAGAATACAAATGATTAACTTTTTATCTCCTCAGAACTTTTTATTCCTGTGTGGATCTTTCTTATGGCACTGAGCATGTTTCGACTCACATTATAATTATTTGTATTCAGAGCTTATCACCATTACTGGTTTTTAAGCTCTTTTGGTACACTGATGATGCTATCTATCTCCATTTATTGTTTATTTAATCATCTTTTTTCTTCTGACTAGCCCATAGCCAATGACTTTCCAAGAAGTCTGGAAAGATGATGATCCCGGAGAGATCTGTTCTTGGACTCATTCATGGAACTAAAGGTTAATTACAATTGTTCAATACTTTAATAGAGGAAGACCTTTTTCAACAGGTGAGAATTCTAAGAACCATAATATTAATCTTACCATAGTTAGATAGCTATTTGTATTAGTTTCCTAGGCTGCCATACAAAATAAACTGGGGAGCCTAATCAGCAGAGATTTGTTTTATCACAGTTGTAAAGGCTAGAAATCCAAGATCAATGAGGCTGCAAGTTTGGTTTCTTTTCTTTTTTTAAAAATATGGAATACTTCACAAATCTGCGTGTCATCCTTGCGCAGGGGCCGTGCTAATATTCTCTGTATCATTCCAATTTTAGTATATGTGCTGCCGAAGTGAGCACAGGTTTGGTTTCTTCTGATGCTTCTCTCCTGGCTACCTTCTTATTGTGTCTTCACATGGCTGTCCCCAAGTCTAAGTAATTTGTGTCCTAACCTCTTCTTATTAAGTACATGGGTCATTTGAACTAGGACCATTCTAATGACTCCTTTGACTCCTTTTTAACTTAACTATCTTTTCACAGACCGTATCTCCTAATACAGTCACATTCAAGGGTACTTGTGTTAGAACTTCAACATATGAGGCGGGGGGACAGGCGGGGGCGGGGGGAAGAGAATTCATCCCATGACACTGCCTATTTGAATATCTAACTTTCTAACTATACTGTTATCTTAATATTTCCTCATAATAAACTCTCAAAATTAATACAAATATACATATTTTTGCTTGTTTTATAGTGTATTTATTTACCATGTTGGTTTAGATTTTCTAAATAGGTTAAGTGCTAATTTTAAAGTAAGAAATGGTATTTTCTGAGGAAGGATAATAATTCTAGTTCTCCAAAACTTTTTTCAAGAATGAGATTCTAAAAGCATTTCATAAACACTAAATGACTTTCAAAAATTCCTGAATTATATTTTTTCTGTTTTTAGATGTAATATTAAATTTATCCAGATATAAAATATAAATCACAGATTATGAATACACACATTTTCCAAATTCTTATTTTATTCTTATTAATTCTGGTTTTAAAATATCCCCTTTCTGATAGGAATAAAACTTGGTTCATATCCAAGGCCCTAAACAGAAATGTGTACTTATAATTTCGGTATTTGAATCCTTGGCTGAGAAATCAATTTTTAAACACAGAGATTTGGCTATCATTGGCATTTCTTACACTCTGTACTTTAACATTTTCACAAGTATGGAACAACAAAATAATAGTTGTGTTTTGCCCAGGAGCAATTATTTTAAGGATAGAAAGGAAAATCAATATGAGACAGCAAACTCGTCCAAGTAACATTTAAGAAACAGAAAACAATTAGTTACTTTGAAATGCTCCAGCTAGATATTGTACCCCAATTTGTGCTTTCTCAACTTGGGAGCTACTAAAACTTCATTATGAATATAAAACTAACACAAAAATAGGAAACAGCTCAAACTCTAAATACCAAAGATAAACATGACAAAGAAAGCTTTTTATTACATAAATCAGTTGTTTACCTTTTTTTCCCAGATAACACTGCCACCTCTTTGGAAAGAATGACAATTAGTAATTTGCCTTTATCTGATAATATTTTTAACATCAAAGAGATTATGAAAGAATTGCTTATTATCTACCTACAAATGGATGTATCTTTATATGCACAGATATGACATTTGTTAACATAAAATGTCATCATGGGAGAGGGGGTAGGGGCTGGACAGAGGAAGGTAAAGGGGGGGAGGAATGGGAGACATCTATAATACTATCAACAATAAAAATATACATATTTTAAAATGTATATATGATTAAATTTTCTAAAAAGCATTATATACAGCTTCTACTTTAAGCCCAATGTAATATATATATAAGAAACTAAGATATTAAAAATGAGTTTCTTCATATATTTTATTGTTCATTAAATACTGGCTAATTTTGAAAATGCTGCAACTATTTTTTACATCATTATAGTCAATTTGACTTGCATATTGAGTTCAAAATTAATTTCTCTTGGTTTTCATATTAATGATGACAGAGAGGCCACCATAAACATCTACAATATACATAAATGATTGCAATCAGTACTTTTTTGTCACAAGTACTAGCAATTCCCATTTAATGAGAGGTTACTATTTTTCAGGTACTATATTAAATGCTTAAACATGAATAGATAGATACACTGTGGTACATCCATATAATGTAATATTATTCAATATTAAATAGAAATGAGTTATCAAGACATGAAAAGACATGGAGGAACCTTAAATGCATATTACTCAGTGAAAGATGTCAATGTGAAAAGATTACAGCTGTATAATTCCAACTGTATGACATTCTGAAAAAAGCAAAACTATGGATACTGTAAGATTAGCGATTGCTTGGGTTTAGAAAGTGTGTGTGTTGGGGGAATGAATAATTGCATTATAGGATTTTTAGGGCAGTGAAAAGTCTCTGTATAATATAATAATAATAATAATAATAATAATAATATAATATAATATATATATATATATAATTTTATTTTTTCCAAAACTATAGAATGCACAACATGATTACTGAACTGCAATACAAACTATGAACTTTCAGTGATTATAATGTCAATGTAGATTCAACTGGAACAAATGAAAGACTCTGGTGGGCTATTTTGATAATGTGGGAGGTTATTCATGTGTGGGGCAGTGGGTACATGGGAAATTTCTGTACCTCCTCATTTTTTGCTGTGAGCCTTAAACTGCCCTATAAAAAGAAAGTAAAAAAAAGGAAGGAAGGAAGGAAGGAAGGAAGGAAGGAAGGAAGGAAGGAAGGAAGGAAGGAAGGAAGGAAGGAAGGAAGGAAGGAAAGAAAGAAAGAAAGAAAGAAAGAAAGAAAGAAAGAAAGAAAGAAAGAAAGAAAGAAAGAAAGAAAGAAAGAAAGAAAGAAAGAAAGAAAGAGAGAGAAAGAAAGAGAGAAAGAAAGATGTTCTAAAGTTAGAAATATTTGGAGTCCAAAATGATCTCCACTACTTTTTAGCGATTTGAGTCAGGTAGTAACTTCTCTAAGACTACAATTGCATCTGTAAAAAGGAAAACATTCATAGTCTGACTTAACAGGAAAATACTGTTAATTAATTTTCATGCCACATGTTTAGCACAGTTTCTCTAATGCTTTTATTCCAAGCTCATATTTGTAAACAATTTACTGGCTATCTCACAGGAATCAAAAAATCACCATGACTACAAACTAAAGTATGATTATTTCACTGCTTTCACACCTGCTGTGCATCCTATATCCCTATCTTGTCAGTGTTACACAGTCATTAGCTATAAATAGGAATGATCTTGACTTCTCCTTCTCAACCTTACTGCACATAGATTCTACCATGTAATTAGGTTTATAATCCAATACCCCTGTCCTTTACTTTTCTGCACTGATCATCTCTCATCTAATCAAGGACATCATCCCCAATATTGAAGACTCTAGCTTCAGTTTAATATTCGTGCTTCTTATTAATTCTCTACACTGCTGCTGGAATGATTTTTTTAAGGCAAATAATGTCCCACTTATAATTTTTAAATTGGGTTCACATTGCCATCCAGAGAAGCTTATGATGGCATTTTCCACAGTAAAATGCAGCCGGCCTTTTATGGTCTGGTCTTCCTACCTCTTTGGCCTCTTCTGCCAACATCACAAGTTTACATCACTATTCATTTTAGCTTAAAGTTTTCGGTAGATTTTCTACTCTTTCATGCCATTTCCTCTTACTGAGGCCCATGTACTTTTTTCATCCGGTTATTTTTTCTTATCCTTTGAGTGCCACATTTAGCTTCACTAAATCAGTTCCCTTCTCAGCCTACTCTGACAAATAATATGCCTTGCTATATCTTTTCCACCTCTGTAAACCATTGCACTACCACAAAGGTTTGTTTTCCTGTCTTGTAGACTCGATACAAGCAACTTGACATCAAGGGTTATACTGAGTTTAAACCAATATAATAACAACTAGAAAGTCATTAGAATATAAAATGTGCTTCCTTAATATTTGTGAATATTGAAAGAAAAGAATAAATGAATAGATGGTGAAAAGCATGGAAAGAACCATGGTGGTAAGGAGTGATAGAAGAAGGGAGGAATAGAGACAAATTAGAGCAGATATTATTTTGGAAAGATCACTTAAACAAATAGAATGTAAAACATTTAGTGAGTTTAACAGAAAACAAGGAATTGAGCTACATTTTAGAGTTATCTGACTATGTATAATAATCTGGGAATTCACTCTAAATCCACTCAATCATTTTAAGTTTTCAATAACACTCTTCTTTTCAATATAGATAAGTATTCCCTAAACTGCAATCTATAATACTAAAAGTGTAATATGCAAATAGACCAAACAACCGAACAGCAGAACGACCATCTGGACGACCTTCTGGATGACCATGCTATGACACCCACTGGTGCCAGGCCAGCCAAGGCGGGTGCAATGTGATTGGTCGGGGGCCCGGCCATCACCCCATGATTGCCCTGCAGAGGGAGGCCCAGGCCACCGGCTGGCAGGGCAATCGATCAATCAGGGCGCTCCACAAGTGCCCCGAAGAGGGAGGCCCAGGCCATTGACCAGAGGACTGCAGCAGGTGTATGGGGCCTCCCTCTGCAGGGCATGATCGATCGCCCCAAAGAGGGAGGCCCAGGCTACCCCACAGCAGCACTGTGGTGGGTGGGCGGGGCCTCCCTCTGCAGGGGCGATCCATAGCGGAGTGCCTGCCAGGTGGGCAGGGCCTACCTCTTTGGGGTGATTGATTGCGGGGCTCCCGGACTGTGAGAGGGCACAGGCTGGGCAGAGGGAGCCCCCCACCAAGTCCACAAATTTCGTGCACCAGGCCTCTAGTGATATTATAATATTTTATTTAATTGATTCTAAGATGACATCTATTTTAAGATTACAATACCTTATGTAACCCTGAAAAAGAAAAAGTATCAAATAAACTCTAACAAAATTATAAGGACATCTTCACTTCAGAAATGTTAAATGTGGAAAAAAAAATATTGTGGAATCTATGAAATATAAGCAATAAAATGACATAATTGTTATGGACTGTTCATTATGTATCCTAAAAGGAAAGAAAACCATTTACTATTGCCTTGTAACCCTGGGGTCTGCAAATACCAGTTAGAGAACCACAGAATAATTTTAATTATGGCACTAAAATTACAGTAGTTACTGCCAAGAGAGAAACATGATATTTTACATGACTCAAAGGGTCTATAAAACATTCTGAGTTCAGGTAAAACAAATTATTCTAGCTACAAAGACAAAAGAAAAAATTTTATCAAAGGTAATAGCTAATTCTTTGGAGCTCTCTTATGCAAAAAGGACTGCCTTACAACCAATTCCATGAAATGCTCTTATGCAATACTCAGTTCAACTTAACACTGCAAACCCAACCAAGCTTCAAGTTTTGTCTTTCAAAGACTGACATAATATATGCCCAAATATAATTAACTAGAGGCTCAGTGCATGAATTCATGCCCCAGTGGGGTCCCTTGGCCAGGCCTGCGGGAATGGGCCAAAACCAGCTCTCTGACACCCCCAAGAGGTCCCAGATTATGAGAGGCCAGGCTGAGGGACCCCATCAGTGCACGATCAGGACCGGCGAGGGATTGTGGGAGGGCTCCAGGGTGTATCTGGCCCATCTCGCTCATTCCCAATTAGCTGGACCCCAGCAGTAACTGGTCAACAGGTCGACTGTCTTCCCCCTGGTGGTCAGTGCATGTCATAGTAACTGGTCAACAGGTCGACTGTCTTCCCCCTGGTGGTCAGTGCACGTCATAGCGAGTGGTTGAGCAGCCTTAGCATATCATTAACATATTATGCTTTGATTGGTTGAACAACCGACCAGTCGACCAGACCCTTAGCATATTAGGCTTTTATTATATAGGACTAGAGGCCAGGTGCATGAATTTGTGCACGGATGGGGTGTGGCTAGCCCCACCCCTGATTGGGGTAGCGGGGGCCGAATGGGGGCAGGGCCAGTCAGGGGGAAGGGGCTGCAGGCAGTTGGCCAGCCAGTCCCGCACCCTGGTCGGACTCCTGGTCGAACTCCCAGTTGAGGGGATAATTTTCATATTAGCCTTTTATTATATAGGATGTTTCACAGGTTCTTTTCTTCAATATTATCCTATCTAATAAAAGAGTAATATGTAAATTAACCATCACTCCACAATAAAGATGGCAGTGCCCATAGTGGCTGGGGTGGTTAGCTGGCGGTGTCGCTCCGGCAACGTGAGACCAGTGTCCGCACCCCGGCCGCATGGAGGGAGGGGAGGGGAGGAGGGGCCTTGGGCCAGAGGCCGGGGTGAGGGACACTGGCATCATTGCAGGCCGGGCTGAGGGACTCGCCCCCCCCTCCCCCGTGCACGAATTTCGTGCACTGGGCCTCTAGTAATGTTATAATATTGATTAGTAAATCAGACAGACATTATTTAAAAACAAACTAAAATTTTTAAAAAAAGATATTAGTTCTATGGTGGGATTCAAGGAATAATGTAAGCATTAAGCCAGATACAGAGGGTTCAAGTGGCTGAACAAAAATTCTCTCACGTGACCAAAAAGCAACATGCAGATAAAATTTGCATAGTAGCTCATCAGCAATTGGCTCAAAACTGAGTACAACTTTAATACAAATAATTGCAAGGCAAGTGTGCACTAAAATAGAAACTGTGAATGGAGCCATGATGGAGCCAGTTAGAGTCATTTATGTCCCGGGAACTAATTTGGAGGCTGGAGGCTATGAAGTTTGTCTTAAACATGTTCCACCCAGCACGTTTCTCCATGAACTTTTAAACTTTTAAACTTTTCACCCATGCCTGAACTTTAATCCCCTCCTCACCATGACAACTGGATTTCTTACTCTGAAAGGAACCAACCCATTTTGCCAATCAACATCTTTCATTTGCTTATTGGGCTCAACCAATCCTTATTAATTTATCCAGAATCCTTCATTTACATAAAGAAGACTGGACTGAGGACAGTGCATGCAGCCCTCGTTTTACAAGCCCTGCTTTTCTTTGTACTCTCCAGAGCACAATTAGGTTGCTACCTGAATATGTGCCCTGGATTCCAATCCCTTCTTTGCTCAAATAGATGCCTTTTTAAAGCATTGTCAATGATAAGTAATTACCTGCTCAGGAATTCAATTTTGTTGAATCAGTTGACCAACTTCCCAGGTAGGTACATTAGTTCAAATTAACTTAAATGTTCTAACTATAGCATGGTAAAGTAAGTATAAATCTGCAAACATAAAAATTCTTAATTTTTTCTATCTCCACTTCCATAGTTTATTTTTTAAATGCAGTATCTTGCATATTTTATTTGCTCAAAGAACTAAATCAGAACCATCCTAGTTGAAATTTAATCCTCTCACACCTGAAAATCTCCTAAAGGGCTTAGATATTTACTGCACTGCCATCCTGACTTCATTAATAGGAAAGACCATGTTTTCTATAATAAAAACCTTGACTTGTTTTTACACAATCCCCCCCCCCTCCCTGCAGCATCACAAATAATGCTAAAACATTCAAACCCTAGAGGGCCACATAGATTGTGGAATAAAGTGGGACATCTTCCTACCCACTGGCCAATAAGGGAATGTGGAGAAGAAAGTGCCTAGAGAATTTTAGAATGAGATCTGTAATGACCTGTGACATTCTGTCACAATTATTGATTTTATTTGAAGAGACTCACTACAGGCTTTATGGAAAAAAATAAATTTAAAATGATGACCTTTTGTTGTTTTTTGGGGGAGGGAGCGAGGGATGATGGGAGCCTTCTGCAGAATCTTACTTGACCTAAAAGCATCAACATAAAATTATGTAGTTGGTCTATTATCCCCAATATTACATGTCCATTATGCACCTGGACCTTTTAGGATTGTCTCCATCAGTTAGATACTATTTGAGTCTTAAAGGGCAGCATTTGCAAAGTTGGCAAAGTAAATTACTTGCAGAAATAAAAAAGGCTGTCAGTAGGTATAAATGCTTTTGCAAACTTGTGAATTTTCTAGAAAAAGAACAATATTGTTGAATATTTAAAAAAAAAGAACAACGTGTTCAAAAGAAAAAAAAAGAACAATGTGTGGGGGTTAAGTACTCTACTAGTTTAATATTTTTTTACTCCTAGTTTTGATTTTACACAAGAAAAAATTATTGGGTTAAGACAGGAAGATAATTCAAAATAAATAAAATACTTCTTTCACATTTAAATTCAGTCCAACTATTCAAATGCTGCTATTCTTTTAGAAATCCAGTCACCAAAGGCTTCAAGTCATGTGTGAGAAGACATTTAGCTTCTCTCTTGGGTAGGTGCCACAATTTGTGTGGGTACACACACTTTAATACAATAGTGGACAGCCAACTTATATTTGTTTTCTTGATCCAGGTGATTTCGCAGTACTTTCCAAAGTATGGGGCCTCTGAATCAGAATTTCTTATCATGTTTATTAAAAATGTAGGTTCTTAGGCCTTACACCACAGACTGAATCTCAGAATCACTTTTGGAGTAAGTACTAGATATTAATAATTATATTAACCTTGCATTTACAGTCTTACCCTGAGATCTTTATAAACAATAAAATCTGAGAGCCACTGCATTAAAACAAATAGTATATATGCTCCCAGAAAAGCTTATTATGTATTTCACCATGAAGAATGGATGTTATTTCTACACCGAAGGACAGAAAATGAACTCAGACTTTTCAAAATTTAAGATTTAATAGTAAATTAAGTCAAATTAAAACATTTTTATAAAAAACCCTGTATTTTACATATAGTGGGCCTCAATCAAATATTAAGTAATTCAAATAGTCAATACTCATTTATATAGAAGAATAAACCTCAAGTAGTGAAGACTTGGAGTGTTTTATATCACCTTTTGAAATTTATTTTTATGGTGGAAAGAATACAGATAGTGTTACTCCAAATCTTTTGGATTAAATACAATTAACTAATTTGATTTTATAATAATATGAGAGATCAGAAAACTAGACCCTGAATTTATTGCCATTTCCAATAAGACAGAACAAAATGAACTAGTCTCTTGGGGGAATAGAAAGCAGATAGCTCGGGGCTTGTGAAGCTTAACTAGAGAAGTTTGCTTTGAAGAAGAGAAGACAGGTGGGGCCTGGTATCAGTCTTCATACATATTTAAGGCTCAGGCCTATTTCATAAGGCTACAGAACTTAGAACTGTGGGTAGAGGTCATAAGTATATAGACTTCAGTTCATTTTTTGGAAGAATATTCTCACATTCAGAGTTGTTTGAAATCAGAACAGTCTGCCTCATGTTCTACTGAAGACATAGGTATTTAATATGGAGTTGTTTGTTTTTAGTGTCAGTTGCTAAAAGTAACCTCCAAGGAAACTGCAACCTCTACATTTGAAAACTCAAAGTGCAGCATATTTTGAACCCCTGTCATGGTACTTAGGTACAATTTATCAAAAAGAATTTAATCCTTTTGGAAGATAAAAACCATAAAAGAATCTGAGGCACTTTTTTATACACAGTCTTACATCGGTATAGCATTAAACTACAGAGCAAAACTAAAACTCTCTTGTATGCTGTGCAGCTTACAATTCTCAAGGGCAAGTGTGAATTTCATCAAATATATCAATATGGATCAATTATATATACATGTGCTAATTTTTATCAAGCACAGTATGTTTCATGTACTATTCTAAGAACATTACATGAATTCACTTAAATCCTCACCACTACTCTGCTACCATTTCCTATTTTACAAACAAAGAAACTGAGAGATAGGGGAGGGGAGTTATGTTCTACGACCAAATTCATATCATCAGCAAGTGATGAAGTTAAATTTGAACCTTGGCAATCTGACTCTATATCTTGCCTTCTTAGTAAGTGTGCAATGTCATATCCATAGAGGCAGCCAGGACTTTCCAGTTATTTAATAATGGAATTCATGACATGTCAGCTTTTATGAATGAAGTATTATCAAACATGAGCAATGGCAATATTAATTTGAGTAAAATTACTCTTCCTTCCTTAAGAAATAGCTGTTCCCTCCCTGTCTTTAATAGAATGCAAACTATAAATAACTTCAGATTTTTAAAAAAAACTAAAAATTACTTTTATTTTTGTTATTAGCACAATTATCAAGTTTTATAAGCTACAGCATCTTAAAAATCAAGAAAACATGTGTGACATACTATATGACATATACACATATATATCAGTATATATAGTATTGGACATGAATATTGTTTTTTTTTCTAAATATATTTTATTGATATTTTACAGAGAGGAAGGGAGAGAGAGGGATAGAGAGTTAGAAACATTGATGAGAGAGAAACATCGATTCAGCTGCCTCCTGCACACTCCCCACCGAGGATATGCCCGCAACCAAGGTACATGCCCTTGACCGGAATCAAACCCGGGACCCTTCAGTCCGCAGTCCGACGCTCTATCCACTGAGCCAAACCGGTTAGGGCTATTCTTTAAAAATGAGAGGATCAACCAATAAATGATTTGGTTAATATGCAATAATCACTGTGGAATTCCTGGCTAGGACTGCAAAAATAAAAATCACGAAAAACTCTCATCTACACTAATAAAAGACAAAGATGCTAATTGACCATACCTTCCCTACACCCCAAGCCACGCCCACCAGCCAATCAGAGCGACTATATGCAAATTAACCCAACCAAGATGTCGGCCAGCAGCCACGGAGCTGGAGCAAGCAGGAGGCTTGGTTGCCCCGGCAATGGAGGAAGCCAAGCTTTCCCGCCTGCTCTGGCCGGCTGTGCCTCCGCAAAAGGCAACAAAGTTTCAATTATAGAATCTACATAAATGCCAGATACCTGCTTCCAGCCAGCCTCCACTGGGAGCTTGGGTCGCTGGGGGCTGTGACCAGCCTGCAAACAGCCATCAGCCCCTCACCGAGGATGGCTACACCCTCATGGGGTAAGGGTCCTCGCTGGGAGGCTTGGCCAGCCTGCAAACAGCGATCAGCCCCTCACCCAGGCTGGCCAGGCACCCCCAGCATGACCCCCCTCCCTGAAGGGGGTGTGGCCAGCCTGAAAACAGCCCTCAGCCCCTCACCCAGGCGGGCCAGGCACCCCAGTGGGACACCCACCCTGCACCAGGCCTCTATCCTACATAATAAACCCTTCAGGGCAAACCACCCATGCACCAGGCCTCTATCCTATATAATAAAAGGGTAATATGCAAATTGACCCTAACAGCCGAGTGACTGGGAATCACTGGTCACTATGACACACACTGACCACCAGGAGGCAGACGCTCAATGCAAGAGCTGCTCCCTGGTGGTCAGTGGGCTCCCACAGGGGTAGCTCTGCTCAGCCACAGGCCAGGCAGACAGCTGCCAGTACAGCGGTGGTGGTGGGAGCCTTTCCCGCCTCCTCAGCAGCACTAAGGATGTCCGGCTGCAGCTAGGCCACTGGCAAGTGGACATCCCCCAGGGGCTCCCGGGCTGCCAGAGGGATGTCTGACTGCCAGCTTAGGCCCAAACTCCTGGGGAGCGGGCCTAAGCCAGCAGGTGGTCATTACCCGAGGGGTCCCAGACTGCGAGAGGGCACAGGCTGGGCTGAGGGACACTCCCAAGTGCACAAATTTTTGTGCACCGGGCCTCTAGTTCTAATATAAACAAAAGTAACTATCATTTGATTTTTTTAATAAAAAAATGAGAGTAGGCCTAAAATACAGTCATGACAGACATATAACTAACAAATCTACTGTGCATTATTGATAAGCAATTTGCCAGAGGAGATGGATCTGAGGTAAGTGCTGAATTGTAGATTCATTCAGCCTGGTGGGTAAGAAGTGAGGTGCTATGCCATCTGAAAGGAGTATCAAGATGGAAATCTCAAAGAGGTCAAAGAGAGGTCAACATAGGGGAAGCAATCAAGTTTCCCCAGTTAAACAGAAAGCAGAAAATGCAGTGGAATAGTTTAAGATTCAGAAAGCCATGTCATAACATAAAATGGATAAAGAAATATTTGTCTTTCAGAAGTGTGCTGAGTGTGAACTAGCATGTGAGAGAAGGTTAAAATGATAGCAGCATTATTCTCATGGTCATTGGGATAATCTGAAAAGAAACAAAAGCTATTTAAATATTTCCATGGATTATAAGGAGTTGTAATTAATATTTATTTTCTGTGGCTTAAATCATATTTACTATGATAAGAAGAGTTGTGTAGATATAACACACGTCTGAATAAATAGCCCTGGTAAAGTTATTTTTTAACTTGTACAACCCAGTGCTTACATACTGCAAAGACAGCAGGTAATAAATGTCACCTTAGAAACCCAAACCCAAATGTGATAGTTTAACAGCCTTCATTGGTAAAATGGTCAGATCTCAGGCCCCCCTAACAGACACACACACACACACACACACACACACACACACACACACTATAGCCCTATCCATGAAGCGTCCCATATGCTCCCAGGGATAAAATCAGGATGCTGCTCCTTCCTGCTGAGCTCTGGCTGGTGCTGAGGCTGCTGTTTGTGACTGTGCTCGCATTAATTGCCAGTTGCTCTGCCAGAAATGCCACCTGACCTGCTGCTCATTATTGCTCGCTCTGCTGCAGCTTCCACAAGATAAGGGCTTGAAACCTGCCCCGACTGCTGCTCACAGCACTGCCCCTTCCCTAAGTGTGATGACATTACCACTTTGCCCTCTGACACACATTCTCTCTTCTCTGATATCAAGAGAACACACCCAGTCCTCCAAGTACAACTCTCTCAGAGGGCACCTTTGAAGCAAGACACAAAGAATCACATTATTCTTCCAATATTACTTGAGAAACTGTTTCTCCTAAGTGCATAAAAGTCACCAATGGCAGGAGGTGTGTACTGGCTGGTTCTGGACAAGCTCAAGATGCAGTGATCTGAACCACTACTCGTCCCTTTAGTCATGGTTGCTGAGTCCAACTTCACAATGGTGATAATTTTATAGATGTTTTTTTATTATGAGCAACACAGTACATCCTGATAACATGATTTCTGTTACTGCTGTCAACCACAGACTGCAGTGCACAGTTTATTAGACACACCAGAATATGGCTAATATTCAACAAATTTAGTAAAATGAAAATAGATGTGTAGGTGGCATATTAGTTTATATTGATATGTAAGAAAAATTACCAGAAATGTAGTGACTTAAAACAACACCAATTTATCATCTCATAGCTCCTGAGGTCAGAAGTTCCGGAATGACATAACTGGGTTCCCTTCTCAGAGTCCCACACATTGGAATCAAGTTGTTAGCTGGGCTGCACTCTCATGTAGAGCTTGGGGTCCTCTTCCAAGCTCATTCAGGTTGTTGGCAGAATTCAGTTCCTTGTGCTTAGAGAACTGAGGTAACTCAGCTACTAGGAGTCTCCAGCATTACTTGCCATGTGGCCCTCTACAAAACATGGGAGTTTGTCTTGTGAAGGCCAATTTTTAAATAACATTTGCTCCTGTTTCTTGCTTTTTAAAAAAGCTTAACTTATTAGGTCATTTTGATTAACTCAAGGTCAACAAGTCAACTGATCAAGAAAGGTATTACATCTGCAAAATACCTTTTGCCATACAGCATAGTATAATGAAGGGAGTGATAATCTTATTCGCAAGTCCAGTTCCCACTTAAGGGGAAAGGACTGTACAAGGCATGAGCATCAGGGGGCAGGAATATTAGGGACAATCTTAAAATTATTCTTACCACAGGTGGACTGGTATTCAAATTACACATGCTAAGCTCACATGCAACTTTCAGTTCCTTTTCTAGAGCAGGTACATTTATCTCCTATTGAAAATAACACCCTTCCAGCCTCTGCAGTGCCCCATCAACTAGACAAAGTCACAAACCATTAGCTTTAAAGTTCAGAATAACCTTGAGTCAATTCAGGACTCACTTTCTAATCATTTGGGTTGACTCTGGTATATAGGATAGTACTTTGAATACATACAAAATGACTTAATCCAATCCTACTCCTGAGAAACTGAAGTTATTTTGGCAACAAGGTCATATATTTCAAATATTTTGGAATTTTTAATTTGACAGTTGTTGACTAAGAGCCAACAGGCATAGCTTTATGGTTAGCAAGGACTCTCAGAAGTATGTCTTTGGATATGTTAAATACAAATTTGGTTTCATGTAGTTCATGACAGATCCTCTTGGAAGACTGTATGAATAAAACGCTTATAAAATAAAAAGAACTGTATTTGTAATTGGATCTGATTTCAAAGTTTTCATGTAATTGCGGTCATTCCCAGGGGTGGGCAAACTTTTTGACTCAAGGGCCACAATGGGTTCTTAAACTGGACCGGAGGGCCGGAACAAAAGCATGGATGGAGTGTTTGTGTGAACTAATATAAATTCAAAGTAAACATCATTACATAAAAGGGTACGGTCTTTTTTTTTTTTAGTTTTATTAATTTCAAACGGGCCGGATCTGGCCCGCGGGCCGTAGTTTGCCCATGGCTGTTATAGAATTATGGGAATTAATGCTCCTACTAAAAATGAGTCATGAGTAAATATCAATATGAGTCATGAGTAAAATAAAAACATTGTTAAATATAGCAGTCAATGTCTCTCTAGATAAAAGGCAAATTACTACATCTAAATCCTATATTAAAGGAACAGAGGATAGTCATTTGCAACTGAGCAAATATTCTGGGTTGAAGTGAAAAAAAAATCAGTTTATTTACATTTCCTCCCTTTCATGATAGGATGTTGAGTATAAATAATAACTGAGTGTAAGTATGATGATTATTTAAATGAAAGCAAAACTAGCCAATACGAGCCCTGCTCATCAACAGCAGACATTCACTGAGTCCTGAGTGTGAGGCATACATCAGATTTAATACGACACTACTTGGTATCAACTATCTTACATCCAACTTCCACTTCTCTCTGTTTCAACCAGTGCTATTATCACGTTTTTTGTCCTTCACGCTCAAAACCTCGTATTTTATTTGACATCTCACATCACCTCTATTCACCATAACCAATCTTGTTAAAAGATTTATTTTAATGCCCACCATACTATTCCATTAACTTTCATTCTCCTGGCACTCTTGTAAAGAACCTTATACCACAATATTACATGAGGCATTAGCTTTCTAACACTGAACTACATTTTCTGCCTAAAATGACTATCCCTTCCAAATTTTCTCATATACACAGCTGCTCGATGATCAAATTCCTAACAGAAGTTAATGTTTGCTGCATGTTATATTTGAGTGCCGTCTGACAGGTTCTCTTCTAATTACTTTAAATGCATTCCATAATTTAAATCTTGCAACCACCAAGTTGAACTCTTATTATCTCCATTTTGCAGAAGAAACCTAATAAAAAAAATACCAAGGAAGTTTCCTAAGGTAGAGCCAGGTATCTGACTAAAAGCTACTTCCTATAATAACTAGTGTATTTTCTTGCCATGTAAATTAACAACCTGGAAGCATGCCCATCATCCATGAAGTTAAGACTAAATGCTTAAACCAAGAACTCAAATCTACTCTTCTTAATCCCTGAAACTAAATGGATCATGCCCATCATTGCCCTTTTCCTGTCATTGGCATGCCTTCTTTCCCAACCTATTCAAATGTGATTTATCTTTCAAGCTGATCTCAGGCTCTGACCTTTCCATAAGGTCCTGTCTGACCACCCAAATTATTGTGGCATCCCCTCCTTTAAAGTTCTTGAACAACTACTTCATTTCTGCACTATAAAATGTTTTTTTACACTGTGGATATTTGACTTATTTGACTGTGCTCTGTGACATTTGCCTTATTGAGAAGGTACAAATTATTTAGGGATATGAACTTCTCCTTATACTCTCATTTGCCTTCCCAGAATATAGGGTAATAACATACATTAGGAAAGTGCTTTGCAGGTAGTGGGCCCTCACTCAATACAAACATATTAAGAAATTTCCATGAGCAAGCACCTACACTGAGCAGGGTTAGGTATATAGAGATGAATATATATGCTTCCTGAGAGGGTTTCCTTGCCGTGAAATAATATATAGTCAAATTATGAGAAAAATACATATAATTTGTTACAAACACAATAACCACAGCAAAAAAAGATACTGGCATGTTGCATCAGAAAGACTCAAGTAAGGCTGAATGAAATTATTTTTGGGTGATGTCATATCATGAGAACTGCAAAAAGAAACATGAGAAAGGAAGCACAGGTTTTATACTTTAGGAGGATTACATAGAGTAGCCTGAAAAAATATTACATAGGAAATGAAATACTAGAAATTAATAAAACAATAGATGAAGCAAAGCAGGGAGCATCCTGGATGGCAGGCTATGGATTTTGGGTTCTCTCTGAAATGTAGCAGGATTTTGAACACCACTCATAACAAACACATCATCTTACCATACAGAGTTGCTGTTATGATTTAAAAAGACAGTGTTTGTAAGACTCCTAGCATGGGGCCTGGAACATCACAGATGTTCACCGAAGTATGCCTTGTCACTGTTCACTGATCAGAATTCTGCTTTCTACAGAAAATTTGCCCTGATTTCACAGAATAGGGACAGAATAAGAAGGAAAAGGAGGCAAACTTCCAATTAATGTGTCCCTGAAAGAAGAGAGAGGCTCTGCGTTCACAGAAGCTCAATAAACATTTGTGGGTGCAATAAAAAAAGTGAATTTGTCTTTCCTTTGATGCCATGGACATTCATGTTCCCTCAGAGATGTCAAAAAGGATGGAAAAAGAATACAAATTATCAATTCGAAGTAGCCCTTCCTTGTAAAAAGTTGACAAAAGTGAAGCCATTTTAAAATAAAGTTACAGCAGCCATTCCAGAGAATCTGAGCCAAACCAACATTGGGTTATAAACAACTGGTTGTAAAGATACAGGAAAGCAGACATCATGACCACAAGGACTAATGATAACCAGCCATGTATAGCTAAAGAGTAATCTAGCTGGTTAGCACCAATAGAAATTCCTTTCTTCTATTCATGTATTTCCCTTCTTTTTCTCATAAAAAACGAACCAACAAAAAACAAACAAACAAAACAACAAAAAACCCACCTTGCTTTCTCACTCCATAATTTAGGTTTCTGGCTGTATCTGTGCCCCAGACTGTAATTCTTTTTTATCTCAAGTAAACACTCGTTGCCTCTCATTTTAGCTTTTTACTTTAAGTTAACACTTTTAAAGTCATCTTTCCCTCCTAAAGTGAACAAGAAATTTCAGGAGGTGGGAGATCAGTTCTTTCGACAACACAGGATCCGACTGCCTTGCCCTATCCAGCATCTGAGACATTTCATTTCCTTCATAGGAATCATTCGCATAAATTACCGGGGCCTAATCTTCACAAATGCTTGCATCCGAGACAGAAACTAAGTGGAAACTAACCAGCTTGTGCCCATTTTGAACCATTTGGTCTTCCAGTTTCCTGAGGCAGACACTCACTTCAAGAGCATGAAAACTTGACCACTCTCCCCTTTCATGCCAAGAAAGCTTCTTACAGCCAGTTACCTCAGTATTTACTCTCTTTTTTATTCTTCTGTTTATTTCCCCAAAATTCTTTTCTAAATAATTCTCTTGCTATATCTTTAATTACATGTAAGAAATTAGAAAAAAAAGAATTAAGAAAAGATGAAAATTCTAGTCTTCACTTTGCCAGTATCTCTGGGATCTTGGCCATATTACTTCATTCTTCTGGGACTCACTTTCTTTAGCTAACAAATTAAGCTTTATGCCAGTTCTTGTTCGGTTACAACATTTTATAACTCTCAAATCTGATATCACACGTCTCCTGAGTTGCAGATTTTCTGGTATTTCTCTCTTTATATACATTTTCCTTCTTGCAGTTACTTCAAATTCAAATTTATTTAAACTAATGAAAAAGCCCTACTACATAGCCATTTCCTGTGTTTCTTGACAAGGTCACCAAAATTCTCCATTATCCAGACCTGAAATCTATAATTCTTGAGTCTTCTCTACCCTGTATCTTCAATATCAACTCAATTGCAATATTCATTTTTGAGTTTTTTTCATCTCCCCCTCTCTGTAGTCTTGTACCTTTCCATTTCCATTCCCACATACTATTTCTGATTGTTATTGCTAGTCACCTAGACGATTGCTAAGGTTCTAATTTAGTTTCTCTGGCATCAGCCAGTGACAGATTGGAAATATCACTTAAATGAAGTGATAATGCAATTTTCACCTTTGAGCCCTATGGTAAGTAGGACACTATTTACAATTGAAAATGATATTAGCCCAAACTTCTGAATATCCCACAAACTGATTAAAAATACACTGTATTGAAATTATAAACTAAGAATCATTATGAAAGGGCATTGAGCAAATATATTCCCACCTTGTGAGCCATAGTTCATTACAATTAGAATTTACTGAGAATATTTCATTGTACCAGATACTGTGCTAGTGGTTAGGGGAGTAGAGATTACTATTTTTTCCCTTCAAGGTTTCCTGCCTTATAGGGGAGATAGAAATGTAAACAAAATAGATCACAATGTAAACAGAACAAAATTATGCATTGGGGGAGTAATACACTTTCTGCCTTGCATTTAGCTTTTTTTCCATTCAATTACCAAGGAAGAACCTTTTTTAATGCAAACAAAGTAACTACCCTATATTTATCTTGTTACTTTGCTGTAAAAATTTAGTGAGTCATATGAATTCTAAAATACCCAAGAACTACACAGTAATAGTGAAATGCAACTACATATGCTGTGATAGTATAACTTTGAAAGTCAAAATTGAGTTTTATGATCCTTAAAAATATTTAGTATCAATAAAAATATAATTTACTGAAATCATAATCATGCAATCAAATGACATGTGAAGGTGACCAATTAAAAAAAATCTTATGAGTAATGAAAACAAATCCCATTTAGATCCACCCATGTTGTCACCAATGCAGCTGGTTAATTTCTGAGTGCCTTGATTCAATTCTGAAAGATCCCAGCTAGTTGAATTGGCCTTTTGTTTTACATTTCACCCAAAGATGACTGAACTCTAAAGTATATCTTACACATTTTTTAAGTATAAAATGACTGCAAAAAAAATAAACAGAAAAAAATCCATGAATTCTAAATTATGACCAATGTTTTTTTTTTTGTCAAAAGTAAGTGAAATGATACTAAGGGTTGACAGGATACAAGTAGTATAGCACTGGGATGAATCATTAGATTCTAATGCATTTTTAAACCTTGTACATGAAAATATTCAGTCACCATTATATTTCTCTATAATGCCAAGTTAAACATCACATATCAAAAGAGAGTGTTGGAAAATTATTCATGTGGTGTATAAACTTTTGATTGGATATAATTTAAAAGTTTTTAACAATTATAAATGTTAACACAAAAAAAGCTTAATTTACATCCTTTAAGTAAACCATATAATACATCCAAAGGATTTTCTTTCATGTCTTTTTATGGTTTACAGGGAGATACAGTTAGAAATAAAAGACAATCTATGTGTGCAAGAAATGCTGATTCAAGGAACCAAGATGGCGGCATAGAAAAACACTGGAAATTGCTGCCTCCGACAACAACTTCAAAAATACAACTAAAAGACAGAACAGTCATCATCCAGAACCACAGGAAGGCTGGCTGAGTGGAAATTCTACAACTAGAAGGAAAGAGAAGAGCACACAGACTCAGAGGAACTACAAAAGTGAAGTGCAGAGGTATGGAGGCTCCCGGCGCGCGGAAAGGGGCGGGCACCTGAGGACTCGGCTGTCTTTTTGAATCGGGAGGGAGTCACAAGCTCCCGACTGCTCTGAACTCCGGTTCCCGGAAATCTCTGGGGTCCCAGGGCTCATACGGGGAGAAACTGGACGGTCTGGCAGCAGGCAGAACTCGGAACTTGAGGGCGGCTTTCCCTCAGAGGTGCTGGCAGCAATTACCGGGACACTGAGACTCGAGGCCCCTTAGGGCAGGGCTGAGAATCAGCCATAGCTATTGCTCCGCCCTGTTGATTCCGAGACCCCGCCCCTTCCAGGCTGCTGCAAAGCCTTTTGCATATGAATGCCCAGGTCCTTTGCAAACTGACAATTACCTAACAAATTGCAGCTGGGCCAGACAGACCCAGAACTTCCAAGAGAAGGCCCAAGGCCCCACAGCAGCTTGCACTGCTTCTCAGCTAAGCCTCATCTGGGCACCCCCAAACCCCCAAACAAAGAAGAGGAATCTGAAGATCTCTCCATAGCTCCTGCTGGGTAGCCTCAGGCAGGGGCTAAATTAGCACCTCCTTAGAGATCCAAGAGCCAGTGTACCCAGTGGTCAGAGTGGGACCACCCAGATTATAACTCCTCAGATCCAT
This sequence comes from Myotis lucifugus, assembly GCF_000147115.1. NCBI lineage: Eukaryota > Metazoa > Chordata > Mammalia > Chiroptera > Vespertilionidae > Myotis > Myotis lucifugus. The sequence goes on along the minus strand of NW_005871099.1, from coordinate 2,746,639 downwards.
AAGGAACACACTCAGGGGGCAGACTCAGTGAGCACCAAAGCCCCACTGAAGCAAGTCTTGCCCCAGAAGGGGGTCTTCAGCACAGAAGTTCTCCCACTGCAGACACAGCTGATTCTCACTGCCAATTGGCCTGGAGGTCAATTCCTCCCAGTGACACCTAAAACAACCAAGGCATAACTACAACAAGACTGTGCACAAAGCCCACAACGGGGTGCACCAAGAATGTCCACCTCAGGTAACTGGGGAGGCTGAGCCACTGGGCCCTGTAGGACACCTAGCACACAAAGCCACTCTACCAACACAGGGAAGCAGACAAAATGCGAAGACAAAGAAACAGGTCACAAATGACAGAAATGGAGGACAGCAAACGACTGGATATAGAGTTCAAAACCACGGTTCTAAGATTTTTCAAGAATTTTATAGAAACCGCCGATAAATGTAGTGAGATCCTCAAGAAATCTAATGAGACCCTCAATGTTGTGATAAAGGACCAACTAGAAATTAAGCATACACTGACTGAAATAAAGAATATTATACAGACTCCCAACAGCAAACCAGAGGATCGCAAGAACCAAGTCAAAGATTTGAAATACGAAGAAGCAAAAAACACCCAACTGGAAAAGCAAAATGAAAAAAGAATCCAAAAATACCAAGATAGTGTAAGGAGCCTCTGGGACAACTTCAAGTGTACCAACATCAGAATTATAGGGGTACCAGAAGAAGAGAGAGGGCAAAATATTGAAAACTTATTTGAAGAAATAATGACAGAAAACTTCTCCTACCTGGTGAAAGAAATAGACTTCCAAGTCCAAGAAGCGCAGAGAACCCCAAACAAAAGGAATCCAAAGAGGACCACACCAAGACACATCATAATTAAAATGCCAAGAGCAAAAGACAAAGAGAGAATCTTAAAAGCAGCAAGAGAAAGAGGCTCAATTACCTACAAGGGAATACCCATACGACTGTCAGCTGATTTCTCAACAGAAACCATGCAGGCCAGAAGAGAGTGGCAAGAAATATTCAAAGTGATGAATAGCAAGAACCTACAACCAAGATTACTTTATCCAGCAAAGCTATCATTCAGAATTGAAGGTCAGATAAAGACCTTCACAGATAAGAAAAAGCTAAAGGAGTTCATCACCACCAAACCAGCATTATATGAAATGCTGAAAGGTATTCTTTAAGAAGAGGAAGAAGAAAAAGGAACTCTTACCATTTGCCACACCATGGATGGAACTAGAGAGCATTATGCTAAGTGAAATAAGCCAGTCAGAGAAGGATAAATACCACATGATCTCACTCATTTGTGGAATATAATGAACATCATAAACTGATGAACAAGGACTGATCCAGAGACGGAGAGGCATTGATTGGACTGTCGGGCCTTGGAGGGAAGGTAGGGGAGGGTGGGGGTAAGGGGGAAAGATCAACCAAAGGACTTACATGCAAGCATGTAGGTCTAGCCAATGGACACGGACAGCGGGGGGTTGGGGACATGAGCGGGGGGCGGGGGGGGGGGTAGAGGGTAACGTGGGTATAAGGACACATATGTAATATCTTAATCAATAAAAAATATATTAAAATTAAAAAAAAGAAATGCTGATTCAAAATTTTAATACAAAAACATTTTTCATTTGTTTTCAGATAATTGAGTGTATAATAACCATAATTTTTCTATAAACACTAGAGACCCAGTGCATGAAAATTCATGCACTGGAGGGGGGGCCCCTCAGTCCGGCCTGCCCCCTCTCACAGTCTGGGAGCCCTCAGAGGTGGGAGGCGACCCAGCAATCAGGGGTTGGCGATGCCCCATCACACCTCTGCTGCTGCCACTGCTGGCAGCACAAGCCTCAGCCAGCCCTGGTTACCTGAGCCTCAGGCTGCCCTGGGCGGCTGGGCAGCCGCCATCTGAGGCTTGCCTGCACCTTGGGCCGGCCCTGGGCGGCTGGGCAGCTGCCATCTGAGGCTTGCCGGCACCTTGGGCCAGCCCTGGGCGGCTGGCAGGTTGAGGTGACTGGGGGTCTCTGGAAGCAGGCATGCGGCAAGGCCACCCAGGCGGGGCTGAAGGGATTGGGTGCCACCATCTTATGACTGTGGGCGCTGCCATCTTTGAGTATGGGATGGTCAATTAGCATATTCCTTCCTTATTCGCTGTGGGCACCATCATCTTTGCGACAATTAGCGGTCAATTGGCGGACAATTTGAGGGTCAATTAGCATATTCCCTCTTTTTTAGATAGGATTGCCACGCTTATATGGTCTGAAATAAAAACTTATGTCTTAGTTATTTATGTCTGGTCTTTAATGCCTCTCTGCATTACTTTGGGGATGCCTCTTCAAACCACTCCTAATTTCTCAGGCTTTCATAAAACTGAAATCTATCTATCTATCTATCTATCTATCTATCTATCTATATCAATATCAATATCTATATCTATATCTATACCTATACCTATATCTATCTATCTATCTATCTATCTATCATCTATCTATCTATCTATCTATCTATCTATCTATCTATCTATCTATCTATCTGGCTATATATATGGCTAATATGCACAGTGTCCCCTTGAGAGTTCGACCGGGAGAACAGGAGTTCAATAGCTCACTATGAAGTGCACTGGTCACCAAGGGGCAGTGACCACCAGGGGGTGGGTGACCAGCAGCGAAGGCGGGGTGCTGAGGGAACGAGGCAAGGAGGAGGCGAGGAGGCAGGTAAGCAGGGGGAACACAGGTGGCTAGGGAAGGAGGAGGCAGGGAGGCGGGGAACCTGATCGGCCCTGATCACCAGCCAGGCCTAGAGACCCTATCCATGCATGAATTTCATGCACCGGGCCTCTAGTTTTACATAAGTCTCCTATAGTGTTCATACTGAAATGTATAGATCATTATATTCTCATATCCATGTTTTCAGCAGCAAGGCCTCAGAGCTAAAGCTGGCCCAGAATAAAAAAAAAAAGAAAACAAGGAGCGGTTGGGAGCTTTTAGTCAACTGCCAGCGGGAAAACAGCCCTCAGCCCCTCAGCCAGCCTGGCCAGGAACCCCAGTGCGGACCCCCACCCTGATCCAGGACACCCTTCAGGGCAAACCAGCTAGCCCCCACCCGTGCACCAGGCCTCTATCCTATATAGTAAAAGGGTAATATGCCTCCCGGCACTGGGATCAGCGTGACAGGGGGCAGCGCCCAAACCCCCTGATCGCCCTGCGGCTCTGTGTGTGACAGGGGGCGGGGCCACAACCTCCCTATACGCCCTGCTCTGTTCGTGACAGGGGAAGACACCCCAACCCCCTAATCAGCCCTGCTCTGTGTTTGACAGGGTGCGGCGCCCCAACCCCCTGATCGGCCCTGCTCTGTGTGTGACAGGGCAGAGCCATAACCTCTCCATCAGCCCTGCCCTGAGTGTGACAGTGGCGCACGGTGCCCCAACCCCCTGATCGGCCCTGCTCTGTGGGTAATAGAGGGTGGCGCCCCAATCCCCCTCCATGGGCCTTGCTCTGTGTGTGACAGGGTAGAGCCATAACCTCCCCATTGGCCCTGCCCTGAGTGTGACAGGGTGCAGCGCCCCAACCCCTTGATCCGCCCTGCTCTGTGTGTGACAGGGGGCGGTGCCCCAACTCCCCTATCGGCCCTACTCTGTGAGTGACAGGGGGGAGCTCCTCAACCCCCTGATGGGCCCTGCTCTGTGAGTGACAGGGAACAGCGCCCCAACCCCCTGATGGGCCCTGCTCTGTGCGTGACAGGGGGTGGCACCGCAACCTCCCCATCAACCCTGCCTTGAGTGTAACAGGGGGCGGTGCCCCAACCCCCCAATCAGTCTACCCTGAGGGTGACTGAGGGTGGCATTGCAACCTCCCGATCCGCCCTGCTCTGTGAATGACCAGGGGCTGCACTTAGGGATTGGGCGTGCCCTCTGCTACCCGGGAGCAGGCCTAAGCCAGCAGGTCGTTATCTCCCAAGGGGTCCCAGACTGTGAGAGGACACAGGCCGGGCTGGGGGACCCCCCCCCCCCGAGTGCACAAATTTTTGTGCACCGGGCCTCTAGTAATATATAAAAACATACAAAACATTTGAATATTTCTAATCCTCTGTTCATCAATGAATGATAACTGTCTAAGGAATATGCGAAATTCTTAGGGTTAAAGAGCTAATAATCAGCTCTCAAATCTGTCTACTATAGATATAATAAGGTGTACATGTGGAATAGTAAACAGTACATTTTAATATGGTTACTCTCAAGATATTTTGGGGCACTACGTCTATATCTAGAACATGATATCCTGCTTTAAACAATTTAAAAGTATAATTTTAGATACTTATATATATGAATGTGTGTCAAAATGCTAAGGGTTTTAAAATCCATTTTATTTTTTTAGACTAAAATATTATATTCTGCATATAGGAAGCCATTTTATAAAGTCTAGTATATAGAGTACAACAATGAAGTGAAATTTTACACTTACATTAGTGGGCCCTGCTGTCTTCTAATCGTTGCTACTTCTCTGCTACTCTATTATACTTTTCTTTTTCCAGTTTGTGTGACTGAAACAGGTCAACAAAAGAGGGGGGAAAGGCTAGATCTCATTTGATAATAATAGGATTGAATTTTAAAGGGGCCAGCATAAATTAATGAATGCTCCCTAACTCCTTTTCTTTGAATCTCTCACTTCTTTCCCAAGTCTTACCCCTGATGCCTGCTATTATTACTGTTGTTGGGTTTTTTGTTGTTGTCGTTTTTGTTTTAATCCACACCCAAGGATATGTATGTATTGATTTTCTTTTTCAGAGAGAGAAGAAGGGGAAGAGAGAAATAATGAAAGAAAGAAAGAAAGAAAGAAAGAAAGAAAGAAAGAAAGAAAGAAAGAAAGAAAGAAAGAAAGAGGGAAAGAAAGAGGGAGGAAGAAAGAAAGAAACAAACAAACATCTATATGAGAGAGGAGCATTGATCAGTTGCCTCCTGTATGCACCAGACTGGGAATCGAACCTGCAATTTAGGTATGTACTCTGACCAGGAATCTAACCCACAACCTTTGGTCTACAGAATTACACTCCAAACAACTGAGCTACCCATTCAGAGCTGTTGTTGGGCTTTTTAAGTGGTTTCACCATCAAAAAATAAAGTGTGAAGGCTGAAACCAACTTCTGTTAGACTTCATGCAGAGTTTTAAAGTAAAAAAAAAAAAATTGATCTCTAACTAGAGATCAAAATGCTTAAGTAGATGCATTCTCTTAGCAATAAAGCCAACCCAGCCTCGATAAAATTGCAACCAGGTGAAAAAGAGTTATTTGTTAGTATTAGAAGTTCTGCCGGTATGTCTGATTTGAGATTACAGTTCACATGGAATCTAATCACACCTGGATTAATCATTCCTACAACTGGATTACTGCTTTTCACATAAAGTCAGCTAAATAAGCATCTGAAAACATTATTTATTGAAGGAGATGATAATAGAAACACATGAGATCCATCAAGGAGAAATGTTCAAGGTAAAATGGTTAAGTTTAAAATACAGGAGCTTAGAAGACTTAATGGAAGAGATCCAAATTATCTTAACAACAAATGGAAAAGGAGGACAGGCCAGAAAAGACTGACAGAGGTCAAGATCAGTGATTGCACCTTGGCTGATTTGGCTCAGTGGATAGAGTGTCAGCCTGTGGACTGAAGGGTTCTGGGTTCAATTCCAGTCAAGGGCATATGCCAGGGTTGCAGGCTCAATCCCTAGTGGGAGACAGGGGCATGCAGGAGACAGCCGATCAATGATTCTCTCTCATCATTGATGTTTCTAACTCTCCCTCTCCCTTCCTCTCTGAAATCAATAAAAATATATTAAAAAAAAAAAAAAAAGATCGGTGATTGCATTTTAAAACAGTCCACCAAAGCCATTTCCAGCACTCAGAGTACAGGGAAAAGCTATGTCCTGCCTTCTGTGCTCTCAAGTCTCCTAATAATGGCTACTTAGAGAAATAAATCTTTAATTTCAGGAATATAACCAGATAAATGCAAATTGAACCTATCACTATATCCTGTAATCAGCAAACATACATTATTAAAACATAAAAATGATGACATTTAGCCAAGAGATTTGCTAGACACAAAAAGCACTCAAGCCTTACTTTCAAGGAGTTATTTGCAAATAGAATTTTAGGTTGGTAGGCTCTGAGCCAATTCTTATTTATTCCCAAAATAGCATGTATCAACTTTTACTGCCCTATTTTTAACAGAACTTGTGAAGATGCACACAAACAGGAGAACCTTATTTTATGACACAAGAAAGTAGACTTGCAGGTTGTGTAAAATCACCCTATCTGGCCAAATTATTATGATTAAAATGATACTCCATATATTGCTAGCATTAATTGTTAATACAAACCTATTTAGTCGAACTTGGAATTTAAGAATTAATATAAGCAAAGTAAAGCATATAGCTTATGAATACAGCTAGCTTAAAACAAATGAATATTTTTAAAACCATACATAGGTGATATTTAGAAAAAAAACAAGTTATTGGAAGATTCTTATTAGAATTCTCTAAATCTAAGCCAATAGCAGAGGCAAAGTTAATATACAAATATAAACCAAGTAACATGATGTCAAATGTCATTATTTTACATTACCAGTTGACATACTGTTGCTAATGAAGATATATGTACTGACAGATATTATTAAAATTAGGGGACACAGCCCAGCCAGCGTGGCTCAGTGGTTGAGTGTTGACCTATGAACCAGGAGGTCAGGATTCGATTCCAGGTCAGGGCATATGCAAGAGTTTCGGACTTGACCCCCAGTAGGGGGTGTGCAGGAGGCATCAGATCAATGATTCTCTCTCATCATTGATGTTTCTATCTCTCCCTCTCCCTTCCTCTCTGAAATCAATAAAAATATATTTAAAATAAAATTAGGGGACACAAAATATATGTATTTCAGTGTAGTAACCTTATAATACTAACAAAAGTTAAAGTAACATATTTATCAAAATAGTTAACCAATAAAGTAGTGCTAACTCAAAACCAACATAAGAACTGCAGAATGGCCCATATAACTAGCCAGAAATTATTTTTATTCTTATTTCTAAACCGGGTCAACTGAAATAAAAATAGGAGTGGTGATGAATAATCAGCTCTCATTTTCCCTCTCCGCTATTCAGGGGGGCAGAAATAACTCTGATAGAACCATTGATGAAGAAAAGAAGAAGGAAAAAACCCTCCTATTTCAGCATTTCAATTTTCATTTTTAAATTTTTTTCTAAAAGTGGTTTTAAAGATAAAATAACTAACTGGTTTATGGAAGCCTTCCACTTAGCAATGAACTCTCATTTTTGTTAGTGGATGGTCTATTTATCAGTATGTTTATTACTTACTTAAATATGTGTGTATATATATATATAGTAGACTTAAAATGTTTTGCATTTAATGAATAAAGAAATACGTAGTTTTTCTCAAACTACAATATAAAGATGAACTCAAAATTGTCAATTATAAAGGCTAATTAGAAAATCTATGTCCCTATATAATTTGAATGATCTACCTACTAAAATAGTCAGAATCACCCAAAGAACTAAACAGACCATCTAGAAACAATGTCAAAAAATCTGATGCATTTTATGTATGATAAGGGATTTCATAAATCAGTGAGGAGGAAAACTGTTATTTAAGGAGAAACACTGTTACAATCAACTCTGTGAAAAAATTCATTTTAGAACTTTATTTTGTATTCTATACACAAAATTAATCTCAGATTATTGATGTGGCCAATGTGAAAAAGTGTAAAGTAACATGTTTATTGAGAAACATGTTTATCTTATTAGATTAGCAACAACCTAACATTGCTATAATGTTAATACATGTTAAAGCTAATAAACTATTAAATAAAAACTATAATGTTTAAACTATCTGCATGTCTTAAAAGCAACATAGAAAATGTGATCTCAACTTCACTAATCCATATGTATAAAAAGTAAGCAATTCAACAAAAATGTTAATTATGTGTGGAGGTGAAATATTAGCTTTTTGTGTTTTTGAAGGTTTCTTTTTACATTGAACAAAAAGAAATATTATGAGGTTTTCTATATCTCATAGTCAGTGGTTCTCAACCTTCCTAATGCCGCGACCCTTTAATACAGTTCCTCATGTTGTGGTGACCCCCAACCATAAAATTATTTTCGTTGCTACTTCATAAATGTAATTTTGCTACTGTTATGAATTGTAATGTAAATATCTGATATGCAGGATGTATTTTCATTGTTCGCGACCCACAGGTTGAGAACCGCTGCTCATAGTATATACAAAATTAATCTAGACAATCCTGTTTCCCTAGTTCTCTAACCTTTAGTTCTGTGTGCTCCTTGATTATTCCCAAACTGGCAGGGCAACACTGCATATTTTCATGGACAAATTATAATCACCACTGTAACGGCTGGATCCACCATTTTAAAGCAGATGGAAAATTACTCCATCTGTTGCCTCAGTGAATAGGTTTTAAAATGGTAAAAAGAAAAAAGTATGTGCTTTAAGTGTACATGTAGAGAAGGCAGAATTCAGTGCTATGTCATGATTTCAAAGAGTATTAGTAATGATCCTATCACCAAAAAAATATTTCCAGCAAATGAACCATTTTTTAAATTTCACCATTAGTGATCTATTTCTTTGATACAAATCTCTCTCCTTTCAACAAAAAAGCTATTCAGAAGCAGTTAATTTAGGTTTTATCTGCCATTTGTAATAATAATAGGGTAAATATAATTTTCAAAATTCTTCCTTACAAAAAGTTGTTAGGAGGAGTAGGGCCGGGTTAAAACGAGAGCACCCTCTGTGTGGGAAATGGAAGTCAGAGCAGCCTCCTTAATGGGAAAGATAAAGACTGGAAGAAAAGGTGAGAATAATGAAGAGGATCTCTTCCCAATGCACATCTTTTTGAATTAGAGATCTTGAAAACACATAACACTGTACTGTCTTATTTCTTTTAAAATATATTTTTATTGATTTCAAAGAGGAAGGGAGAAGGAGAGATAGAAACATCAATGATGAGAGAGAATCACTGATTGGCTGCTTCCTACACGCCCCCTACTGGGGATCGAGCCTGCAACCCTGGCATGTGCCCTTGACCAGAATCGAACCTGGGACCCTTCAGTCCACAGGCCCATCTTCTGTCCACTGAGCCAAGCCAGCCAGGGCTGAACTGTCTTTAAGTGACAGGAATTCATATATGATGGTCTTAATTTTCAGTTCATACTATAATTAATTTTATAAGCTTTTCTTCAGACATCCTTATGAATTTGGGGATTTGAATTGGAGGTAGTGTGAAAGCATCCTAGAAGTTGTACATTAATATTTTTGAAATAGCTATTTTAAGGCTCTGGGGTACACAAAATATTTGAAGCCATGTTGCAGTAGACTGGGAGAAGCTATCCAGATACAAATACAAATACAAATGGAATAATTCGTTAAAATTTACAAATGACTTAAATTACTTTTTTTTTAATCCTCATCTTTCCATTGATTTTTGGGAAAAGTAGAAGAGAAAGGGAAAGACAGAGAAACATCTATGTGAGAGAAACACACTGATTGGTTGCCTCATTGGTTGCCTCCTGCAGGAGCCCTGACAAGGACCCTAGCCAGGAAGGAGCCTGCACCGTAATTGAACCCGGGGCCCTTCGGTTTGTTCATCAGTTTATTTTGTTCATTAGTTTGGATTTGATATGGTCCACTATGAAAGTCAGTGCAACCCTACAAACTGAGGGAGCAGGAAGAAACACAGGATAGGCTGCTGAGTACTAATGACCTGCGGTCACTGCAGCAAACCTGGTGTGCCATGGTACTACATACCACACCACCTCAGTCATCTACAGGGATTGTGTCCAAGTCCCCCTAAGCTTCTGAATAACCTGCCTTGTGTCTGTCAGGACTATAGAGTAAGGACACTTTACAGTCAGCAATTCTTTCAGTTCATTAATATCCAGTATTTCATGCTCATAAAAATTTGCAACCAACTTTCTGAAATTAACATAGAATGTAAGAAATCAGCAATTTTAATTTTTATGCATAACAACACAGGTACTATATATCTAGACAAATAAAGACAACCATGCAAACTGACCGTACCTTTGCTACGCCTTAAGCCATGCCCACCAGCCAATCAGAGCGATTATATGCAAATTAACCCAACCAAGATGGCGGCCGGCAGCCACAGAGCTGGAGCAAGCAGGAGGCTTGGTTGCTCCAATGATGGAGGAAGCCAAGCTTCCCGCCTGCCGCAGCCGGCTCTGAGCTCCACTCAAAGCAACAAAGTTTCAATTATAGAAGATAAATAAACCCTAGATACCTGCTTTCAGCCGCTATGGCCACGGAGCTGGAGCGAGCAGGAGGCTTGGGTTGCCCCTGGAGATGGAGGAAGCCAAGCTTCCCTCCCACCTGCCCTAGCCGGCTCTGAGCTCCTCTCAAGGCTACAAAGTTTCAATTATAGAAGGTAAATAAATCCCAGAATAAAAAAAAGAAAAGAAAAAAAGGAGAGGCTGGGAGCTTCCGTCGCGGGGGGGGGGGGGGGGGGTTACCCCGGCTGAAAAAGGGCCCCCGCCCCCCACCCAAGCTGGCTTGGGACCCCAGGGGGGGATCCCAAATGGAAATGGGGGTGAACAGCCTGCAAACAGCCATCAGCCCCTCACCCAGGGTGGTAAGTGGCCCCCGGGGTCCCTACCCTTTTTATCTAGGACCCCTTTTCTCTAACCAGGTGGCCCCCCCACGACTTTCTGTAATTTTTTTTAATTAAAAAAATAGTTTATTTAAATTTGCCTTAACTGATGGAAAATTATGGTGATTCTGTTACTTCCCAGAATTTTTGTATCTGGACGGGAAGTTAA
>NW_005871099.1:2718591-2734879 GCF_000147115.1 Myotis lucifugus | reverse complement strand
ATATATATATATATATATATATATATATATATATATATATATATATATATCCTCACCACTAAATAATGATTTGTGGATGAAGGGATAAAAAAATGTTCATCTCTTTAATGTCAATCCACATCTGAAAACTGGAAAATAACATGCCAACTGAATATTAGAGTGGAAAATAACAAATAGTCATTTCAAAGCATATCAAAGGCATGATGCGACAAAAATAGCTATGAAAAGTAGAATCATATTCTCTCTTGGCAATTGAAGAAAATGGATCTATTTCCCTAGTATTTTGCCACTTCTTTGAGGGCTTAGGAGGAATAAAACTCTGATTTTGAGATTTGCTGAATAAGAATGTGTAATCTGACACGCAAGGGCTGCAGTGATTGCAAGAGCTAAAACCTCTAATCAGCTGCCAATTTGTAGTTTTGCTAAACAGTCTTGGGAAGGAATTGCTCCAATTTTCTTCTCTTCATTTTCTTTCCGCACTTACTGATATAGATTTTGCACACTTGGCTTTGCTTGTAACAAATATTCTATTGATTATGCATTTTGAAATAGTCAGAGCTTAAAAGAAAACATGTGTTTTTTAAAGTGAGGCCATTCAATGTATTACCAAGCCCTTATAAATATTTCACCATGAAGGTTTTAACCATGTGCCATATTAAAAACAAATGCCTTTAGTTCAGTGAAGAAATTTTTTTAAATGTACCTACTGATGGAAGTTTCTACATGCCATAATTAAAAATCACTCTGGAGTTGTAAGTTGAATTGACGATAAGTAACATTGAAAAATGGAAATGTCAATTCAAAATTTCTTTTATCTCATATTTGTTTATTAAAAATAGGCCCTGTTTCCCACCTGAATTTAATGACTATTGAATATTACCTTTGGATAGGAGGAGGAAAAGCAGTACATGCATTTAAAAGTTTTTAACTTAGTTCTGATGCAATATGTGGGAAACACTAAGTCAGGAATAACTTAGGATGCCTCATAGTTGGCAGCTGTCCAGAAAACATGGTTTGTGAGTCAGTGCGGGGGTCTTCGGAACATCCTCTTCACTACCTGTCATTACAGTCCTGAACATCTTTCAGTCTTGAGAGATTTTATATTAAAATAGAACCCTAATTCACACATGCTCAGAGTTGGCAACCACTTGAGAGCAAGACTCATGGGGATGAATGGACAAAAATAGCCAATGAGAGTAAGGACAAGGAAAAGCCCAGAAAAATGGAGGTAGGATGGCATCAAACATACTGATTTACTTATTGTACAACTTGGCCTGCAATCAGCCCCAAAATTTAATTCCCAAAACTATTGGAAGAACCAAAACTAAACCTGGATCACATTCTCAGGCTAATATTCTAGATACTCAAATACAAATCCAATCAAATGTGAATTTGTTCTCCATTTTTATAATTTGTCATTTTAAGAATGTTCTATTGTTATATGAATGGAATCACAGTATTCCTTTGGGGATTTTTTTTTAATTTTTCATTCAGTATAATTATCTGGAGTTCATTCAGGTTGTTGTGCGTGTATCACAGTTTGGGTTTTTGTTGTTTTCTGAGTATTCCATGGATGTATCATGGTTTCTTTACATATTTACCCACTGAAGAACATCTGAGTTGTTTCCATTTTTTTGGTTATTATGACCAAAACTGCTATAAACATTTGGGTTCACATATTTGTATAAACTTGAGCCTTTATTTTTTAAGGAGTAAGAACCAGGAATGCAATTGCTGGGTAATATAGTAGTTACATGTTTACTTTTATAAGAAACCTCAAACATTTTCTAGATGGTATAATTCTCCTATATACAGCTGAATTCTCTTTGCTAATATACTTTTTAAGGATTTTGTTTCCTGCCCTGATGAGGTATATTGGTCTGTAATTTTATTTTCTTATACTGTCTGTCTTTGTTTTGTTTCTGAATCGGGATAATATTAACTTCACAAAATGAATTGAGAAGTGCTCCTTCCTTTCCTGTTTTCTTGAAAAGATTGTGTAGAATTGGTTAATTCTTCTTCAAAGTCTACAGAGAAATCATCTGAACTTGAAGATCTTCTTTTTTGGAATTTTTAAAATTACAAATTCAATTTCCTTAATAGTTATAGAGCTGTTCAAATTATTTAATATTGAGTAGTTTGTGATTTTCAAGAAATTATTATATTCTGTCAATACTGTCTTTTTGTGGAGCTGTTTGTAGCATTCTTTATCTTTTTGATGTCTGTAGGATCAATATTGATATCCCCTTTTCATTACTTATATTGACCATTCGTGTTTTCTCTCTTTTCTTAGATTAATATTATTTTCTGATAAAATCATAATATGAAAAAGATAAAATATTAAAAGGAACTTTAAATTGCCTCAGATTTCCACATTGTTAATAAAGAAATGAATGAGAACATTTCCATAATACAATTCAAACAGCTTAGGCTTTTCAGCTAAGAAATTGCCTCTCAATGTACCTCATATAGATACCAAAAGCATAATTTTTATTGACCTGTTTATCGGTCCAACAATTAAGAAAGTCAGAATAAAGAGCATTAATATCAATCCCAGAAAATAATTTATTTACAAATTTATTTCTAATTTTGAGAAATACCACACTTTTTGTAAATATTGTACAGTGAGTGTAGACGGTACTCTCTATCTTTCAGATGCACCATATAACAACTACATCTCTATATTAGTGTGTTGTCAATAATCAAGTAACTAAAAAAGAAAATAATAAGCATCTGCCTCACATATGGCTTTGTACTGAACACCAAGAGAAAGCAAAATTCTTTCCTTTAGAGTTTTCAGTCTACATGAAGTGACAACTATATGTCACAATGATGAATCTTAAACCTTACGTATCTGTAGAAGACCTTTGCATATTATAATTTTGTATGGCAAAATTGACTTAAAGTGACACCAGTTATATCAATAAATGAGTTAAAATAACACCAGTAATATCAGTAACAGTCCTAAACAGATGTTCCTATTGAATGCCTCCGCACATGACTATAAAAGCATCTGCATGTCTTACACTCTTCCCTCTGCAAGCATCTTTCAGCATTTTCTAACAGTAGTTACCTTCTCTGACCAAGTTCTCTCTTATACTCAAGAAGAAACATTCCTTCATGTTCCAGTAAATATATGATTTTCCTTTGCTGCTGACTTGCTATTTCAATATTCCTCTTGGGTGACAGGAATTATAGGAGACCAGCATAAGAAAAGACAATGGTAAGTTGCACTAGTCAGCAACTATTCTATAAAAGTGGGATTCAAATTGGGTCTTGAAGGATGAATAGAATGTGGATAGGAGGGATTTATGACCTAAAGAGCAGTGTGAATAAAGGCCTTGGGTTGAGAAAGCACAAGACATATTTTAAGGCCAATGAAGTACACCTGGAATATTGGGGTGATTAACTTTGATAAGCTTACAAAATTTGAATAGCTTATAAAAATTCTAAGCATATAAATAAAATACAAATTTAATAGATTTAAAATATCAGGGTAAGAAATTTCAAATCTCCTCTATAAACAAAGCCCCTGAACATTTACTAGCAATACTTAGTTCTCAAAAGGAAGATAAACAACCCAATCAAAAAATGGGCAACAAACCCAAATAGATACTTTTTGAAAGAGGACGTAAGGAAGGCCAAGAGACATATGAAAACATATTCAAAATCACTAATCATCTGAGAGATACGACAATGCAGTACCATCTCACACCTGTCAGAATGGCTATCATCAACAAATCAACAAACAACAAGTGCTGGAGAGGATGCGGAGAAAAAGAAACCCTTGTGCACTGCTGGTGGGAATGCAGACTGGTGCAGCCACTGTGGAGAACAGTATGAAGTTTCCTCAAAAAACTAAAAATGGAACTCCCGTTTGACCCAGTGATCCCCCTTCTAGGAATATATCCCAAGAAACTAGAAACACCAATCAGAAAGGATATATGCACCCCTATGTTCATAGCAGCACAATTTACCATAACTAAGATTTGGAAACAGCCTAAGTGCCTATCAGCAGATGAGTGGATTAAAAAAACTGTGGTACATCTACACAATGGAATACTACGCTGAGTTCTTACCATTTGCAACAGCATGGATGAAACTGGAGAGCATTATGCTAAGCAAAATAAGCCAGTCTGAGAAAGTTAAATATCACATAATCTCACTCATTTGTGGAATATAATGAACATCATAAACTGATAAACAAAAACATCCAGAGACAAAGAAGCATCAATCAGACCGTCAAACCTCAGCGGGAAGGTAGGGGAGGGTGGGAGTAAGGGGGAGAGATCAACCAAAGGACTTGTATGCATGCATATAAGCCTAACCAACGAACACAGACACTAGGGGGGTGAGGGCATGAGTGGGGGAGATCTGGGGCAATGGGGACATAAGGACACATATGTAATACCTTAATAAATAAAGAAAAAAATACTTTGTTCTGATGACAGCATGATGAGGGAGGAGAAGGAGAAATAGTGGAGGTATCCAGAGTAAATAAAATATTGAAGGGGAGTGTACAAGAAACTAGACTGGTGGTGAGAAAGCTCCAAACAAGAATTATGAAAGGAAAAAGTAATTGGATTGAGGAAACAATATTAAAGAAGAAACAAACAATACGTTTTGGCTTATAGGATACAGAATTTTTACTAAAGTTTTTAAAATTAATTTTATTTATTTTTCTATCTTTACTGAGATAACATTAACAACAAAAATATTGTGTACATTTAAGGGTACAATGTGAGCATTATATATGGAACCTAAAAAGAGATGAACTCACAAAAGCAGAGTGCAATGATGGTTATTCTTTCTTGATTGGAAAAAAATTGAACTTTTTTTGTACAAAAATGTATTAATATTCCACACCCCATTCATTCACCCCCTCAATGCCCATTACATCAGCGAATTGGCTCAAAATCAAAAGCTACATTTTATCTCAATGGTCAGTTCCTACCTTTTATATCATTTTCCCATACCCTACACCACCTCTCCCCCCACAGACACACAAATAGAGCACTCAGTTTAATAAAAATAGAAATTTTGCAATTGGAAAGATCTGGTTTGAATTCTATCTGTGCCACTTTGTGGTATCAAGAGTTAACTAAAATCTCTGACATTTAGCTATTTCCATTGTAGACCTGAAATGGCAATACCCACTTTATAGCATAATGACAATATAAATTGTGCCCCCTAAAGTGACTGTCATAAAGTAAGCACACAATCAATATGTGTCGAATGACTTTCTTATTTAAAACTACATAGATATGTTGCTTGTAAAACTCAGGATGTGTTTTTTATCTCTAGCTAAATATTAGTTTTGCTTTCATAAATTAAAAATTATTATTTTTCACTTCTCTTTGCTTAACACATTTGGTATAGTATAAACTACATCCACTGGCAAATCTTTCCTCAAGTTAATGGTTTATTCACTTCATGATTACTCACCTCATTAATAAATTCTACTGATACTACTTAATCCACATAAAATGATAAACTGTTCATGAATGTTACATAATGTTAAACTAAAGACCTTCCTTAACTTTCCTTTAAAACTCTTTGAAACATAGGCAGAGAGTATACTTGTATACAAATATAACTTTAAATTGAAAACATAATCATTAACATAGAAAAAGCCTACTAATTGGCACACTGTTTGATAGACGTTAGTTACCTAATGTATGTTGAAGTAAAGGATAATTTGAATGGTATATGTGTTTTACTTTTGGCACAAGAAACTGTGACATTTCAATGTGGCAATGGCTGAATATGTTGCTTCTAAGAATAAATCTTCTAAAGTTAACTTTACTAATCACGATGCATTCCTACCTCACACTCCAAAAAATTTCCAAATTGCTAGTTTGGAGATCATTCTCCTTAGAGCTATCATGAAGTCTATACTTCTTAGTAGATATCTAAACGCTTCACTGATAAAAGCTAAAATTCAAATAAACCCACACTTTTTGTCTGCAAATATCACTACTTTTTGTGACTCAGAGCCAAAAGTGATTTTAATCAAGTGAACAAGTAGACTGGAAATAACTCAAAGAATAACTCTAATCATTGTATCTGGTACTTTAAGACCTGAAAGGAAAAGTTTTGTTAGAGTTCATAAATTGTTGTGTCATGTAAATTCAACCAAATAGTTCATAATGATTTTTCTAATCACGGAGAATGAATAATTTAACCCTGTGCACTGTATAGCACTTTCTATAATCCATCTAAGTGATGAGTATGATGTTTCCCAAAGAAGAAGAAAAGATAAGATCTATTGTTTCAATAAACTACATTTATTTGCACACCAAAAAGGCATGTTTTATTTTCTTATTTAAGCATGTTAAATGCCTTATAAGCACAATCATATGGCATTCACAAGTTTAATATGTCTATTAAAATCAAACTTTCCAAGGAATCTGAAACCTTTATTATATTAAAATTTTTAAAAGATGATAATTAGGAATATTGATTGGCTAACCTGAGAAAAAACACACCAACAGGCTAGGCTCTTTCTAAACCTATAAACATCTGGCTTGTTTACAAAAGTTATTTACAAATATTAGTCCTCCACAGTCTGGAGAGAGCTGTCCCTTGACACTTTTTTCTGGATCTCTCTACTTAACATCAGAATTGCATATTCTCTACCACTCAGAGCCATTACATGTGCCATTCCTTCTGCTTGAATTGCCCTTCATGCCCCATAAGCCATTTACTTCTCATTTTATTGGTCTCAGCTAAAACGATCCAACCTTAAAGAGGTCTTCAGGGAACCACACTGTTTTAGTAATATTTACTTATATCCCTCCCTCTCCCATATTTATGAACTGAAATAGCAAGAGGATGCCTATTTTATTCACTAGAGTTAGAATCTGATACAAGATCTGGCATAATGAGAGCCCAATACATTCAGATAGATAGAGTCTGATTATATTTGAAACTCGTATTTTTAACATACTTCACAATTACATAATTACAAATCCCCTATATGGTGGGAACTTCTAGGAACTTCTACTATAAAACATTTGTAATTTACTCCTGTTATTACTATTTCTTTCTTAAGAATTATAGAACTAGTAATAACTTAGTGCTTAGAACAGTGCCCAGAATAAAAGAAGCATGATATAAAATTTTGACCAGGAAAACCTTCGGAGATCATCTACTTAATCCCCCTCCAGTTGTTATCCTTATTTTTTAAGGGGGAAATTGTATTTATGAGACATGCAATTATGAATCTCACAACTGTTTCAATATACCCATATTTAACTTAGTAAAAGAAAATTAAATCAAAAAAGAAAATTAGAATCTCAACTAA
The DNA here is from genome assembly GCF_000147115.1 of Myotis lucifugus. Taxonomy (NCBI): domain Eukaryota; kingdom Metazoa; phylum Chordata; class Mammalia; order Chiroptera; family Vespertilionidae; genus Myotis; species Myotis lucifugus. The sequence continues at coordinate 2,727,573 of NW_005871099.1, read as the reverse complement.
CAGCAACTCTGCCAAATCATAATAAGTACTTCATTTCAACGTTCTTTCCTGGTTATCAATTTGTCATAGAAAAAATGATACTTCAATTTGCTCATTTCTCCATATTTTATGGCCACATATTTTCAAATAATCTTAATTATGCTATCTTACAAAAGTCACTCATCCTGCTGTGCAATTCACAGAAAATTCTTTTTCTTTAGATATCATAAGAATCCCACCTCCAGCACTCAGTGGAGCAAGGGATACCCCACTTCCACAGGTAACACTTGCTCACAGTTAACAAAACCTAATTATGACAAACAGGCAGAAAAAGGAAGACTGTTTGGTGGAATATGACATTCTAGTAGTTCTCAAAATCAGCTAATTTTGCAGGAACAGTCTGAAAATACAGAGGAAACTAGGAGACGAGGCAATAGAAACCAGAGTCAAATTCAAGATTAGAAGCATTGCCTTAGCCGGTTTGCCCAGTGGTTAGAGGGTCTGCCTAGACTGAAGGGTCCCAGATTCAATTCTGGTCAAGGGCATGTACCTTAGTTGCAGGCTCAATCCACAGTGCAGGTCGGGGCGCGTGCAGGAGGCAACCAATCAGTGTGTCTCTCTCACATTGGTGTTTCTCTCTGTGTCTCTACTCCTTCCTTCCACTCTCTAAAAAACAATGGAAAAAATTTTCCTCGGGTCAGGATTGACAACAACAACAATAAAAAAGATTAGAATTATCTAGTAAAAATGCTGTGCTGGTATTGTTGCCATCAGAACCCTGCTCAGAGCAGTGGCTGACCTCCACCACCAAGGACAAATGTAAACTCTACACTGACACATCTTAGCATTTCTCAAGGTGCCAAGTCCCTTGAGAGACTCCCATCAGACCAGCCTTAGCTTGTGTGGAGTAGGGAGGAGGAGCATTTGCCTTCCCCATCCATTGTATGAAACAAAATTATCCAGTGAACATTATCTTAAACTAGAATGATGCCTAGATTGTGGAAAACCAAAACAATGCAGCAAACATCCATCACAAAAGCCCTGCCCACCTTTACAGACAAGTCAAATTCCACTTAAGCAAAGAGAATAGTTTAAATTGCTCATTTCTCTATATTTTATGAACACATATTTTTGTACTTTAAGTATAGTAATTACCATTTTCTAACTTTTAATAGCCATTTTATAGGTTTTCCTATTTTATTGAGTTATGAGTTTTGTGAAGACAGATGCTATATCATTCCTTTTTTTCTAAAATCTTCCAAAGGATTTAAAATTTTAATTGAATTTTATATGAAACAAAATATCCAACTAGAAAAGAAAAATATAGGTGTATTTTATGTCTCATGATTAGTCAATTTTAACAGACTATAACATATTTAGCTAGGTCAACATTTCAAGAAGCATGTCTCAAATAACACACACAGATCCCTAGACACATTCATAAAAATAAGTATGAGAAATGTATGAACAGCCCTTTACTGGAGGTTTTAATCACATTCAAAATTCTGAGTATTCTCTGCTGTGAGAAAAAAAATATTTAGCTTAGTTTAATCAACATGATCTAACACAGCAAACATACGTGCATATTAATAGTGTGATCACTTTTACCCATCTTTCTAGAATCTCTTAAAAATCCTGTTAGCTTGAGGATTTTTACCAGCTGCTTTCATATTAGCATTATACAATAAGCTAGTAAATACATCTAAATATTTGAAGGCAGGAATCAAATACAGACTCACTGAATTTTAAAAAAAAGAAAACGTAGTCATTTATTTAAGCTATCTTCATCTTTGTAAATGTGGTGGTTTTTACTTTCTGCTCATCCTCACATATCTGTGTACCATATACTGCCTCACTGTGTAATTCTGTGAACAATTAAGTGAAGAAAGAAAATCTAATATTAATTTTAGAATGATTTTATTATTTTTTTCAACCCATCAATGTTCCAGAATTTTCCTTTTAGGATTTAGATCTCATCCTAGGTGAGTATCAATTGCTATAGCTATGTTAGCCAATAACTACACCAAAGAAGAGGTATCAAAGATTACCTTACAGGTCAAATCCTTAGCCTTGGTTGACTTTGGAAGGCAACAAAAAATTCATAACCTATGATCACAAATACATTTCATAACAATGAAAACAATTAAATATTTCTTACCAAGAGCCATTCCATTTTTTAAAAGAATGGTATAAACAACATTGAAAACAAAGAAATTTACTACCTATTAATTGCAAGTGGACGTTCGTCAGAATTACTAAAGAAGCTGCACTATCGTCAGCCAGGCACCTGTGTACCTAGATTTATCCTGCCATTGACAAAAGTAACAGGAAGAGAACATATTTAGACATCAGCACTTTTACGTCACACTGCCATGCCTGGATGAATTCCATTTAGCACTTGCTGGAGCTAAGTGTTGTGAAGAACAAAATTTAATATTCAATTAAAACCAACGCAAATCCATTTCACCTGAGCCTACCCTTCTCTCATTTGTCAAAGTAAAAAACAAACAAAAAAAAAACCACAGCAAACACACACACACACACACACACACACACACACACACAAACAACTAACAAAAATGTTTACTTTATTTAGACCTTTGCTGAGATTTAAATATGACTTAAATTATACATCAATCATTACCAAAGTATTAAAAACTCAATTCTAAGTCACTTTAAATTAACTTTGAGTTGGCATTTTGGGTTTTTAAATATATAAATATACCCAGTTGAATTCATCAGAAAATTTATTTCTTGGTAGATAAAATTTTAACTCAAAATAAGCAAAACTACCCATAAAATAACATATATGTGTTACAGATATAGTATGAATAGTTTAAAATTATAATAGTTTTAAGATATTCCTTGGCAACAGTTATGGCCATTGATGAACCATCATAGGTAAGGTAACATAATTTATTTAAAGTCCAATAATTAGTTTTTATGTGCTTATATGTGTGTATTCATGTTAGTGTGAGAAAAAAATTACCCAAAACCCACCTTTAAAAATTCACTCAGTTGAGAAAGGAAGAAGCAAAAAATGATGATTAATGGAGAAACTGATGGATTTTCCTTTCCTTTGCTCTGATCTGTATATTAGTGCCTAAGTACATATTTACTTGGTCATTTTCATACCCTATATTCGAACTGTTACTGTAGCATAGAACATCTATCTATATATGGATGTGTCTATCTACCTGACTACTTATCTTTCTACCTATCAATCTATCTATAACAATTAAAACTTTTTAAAAATATTTTTTTATTGATTTCAGAGAGGAAGGGAGGGGGAGAGAGAGAGATAGAAACATCAATGATCAGAGAGAATCATTGATCAGCTGCCTCCTACACACCACCAACTGAGCACTGAGCCCACAACCCAGGCATGTGCCCTGACTGGGAACTGATCCATGACATCCTGGTTCCATAAGCCACGCTGGCCGGGCAGGAATACATAGATTTTAATAGGCTGCTGGGGGGAAAGGGTGTCTTTATAACTCAGATAATTAAATCTCTAATGGTGAAATACCACGCATTGGAATAATATTAGGGGTGTTTGGTTCCGTATCCTTCTAAAATCATTCCATATTCATCTCACTGACCAATTAAGAGCATGACAATTTTTAGAAGTCAGCCTAGTACTTCAAGTTTTCTTGAATATGAAATAATAATAATATTATTCCACTTTTACTTGATTTTACTGCCCCAATATCCCAGAATGAAAACAACTTCCAGATACTCAGTCATCTGGTAAGCCCTGTCAAGTCCATGTCCTCCCTTAGAGGAAATCCTAACTTTAATTTCTAAAAGATTCTTGTTCATTTAATAAATTAATTATAAGATTTAAAAAATAAGCTCAAGCATTTAACTCTAAATTCATAAAGACCTCTCATTACCATCCCAAATAAGGAGAATGATGCATTATTATTTTTACGTGGAAAGTCTAAAAGGAGAGATGGCACCATAAAGATCACTTCTGGTACTGCTCTAACTCTTCTTCTTGCCTTGGAATTTGAGATAAAATAATTCTTTAGAGCCATGTGTCAATGAAGTGCCCATGTACATTGATGTATGCATGCCCTGTGACAAAATCAAATAAATGTGCCTTCCTTTACAAAATTTTCTTGCTATAATAAATTCAATTACTTGTTGCTGTGGTAGGAAATTCTAAGATGTATCTCCACCTCCAAGATTTATGTTTCTTGTATACACACCTTATTTTTAATTCCCTCCCCTTCTGTGTGGGCATAAACTGCAAACATCATGGGCTATTTCTCCAAGATTAAGTTACTAATTAGTTGGCTTTTGAGTAAATCAAAAGAGGTACTATCCAGGCAAGCTCAATCCAATCACTGAGTCTTTGAAGGAGCCTGGATCCTTCTTAAGTCATGATTTAAAAGAGGGAGATGGATTTCACTTCAGGGAAATTCTTCGTTACTGGCTTTAAAGATGGGGGAGAGCCATTAGACAAGGAATGCCAGAAGCCTTCAAGAACTAACAATGGCCCCTGGTTAACAAGGAAACTAAGACCTCAGTCCTACAATGACAAAGAACTGAATTCTGCCAACAACCTGGATAAACTTGGAACACAGCTTCAACCATATCTTGATTTGTCTTTTATTAAGACTGTGATCTGAGAAGCCAGTCATGCCATACCAGACTTCTGAGCTATACAACTGTAAGGTAATCAATAAGTTATTGTTTTAAGCTGTAAGTTTGTGACAACATATTATATACCAAATCAATACCACTGGAGGAAAAAAATAAGTTTTTACTTTACAATATAAATTCAGAGTAACGTCAGTTCTAAACTGGACTCCATATTTAGGTTTCCTTTAAATGTTACATGATGGTTTAGAAATAGAGAAAATAACATCATTTTTCAAAACTAAAAATGATATGATTATTTACTTTGTGTAATTTAAGTAATATTCTGTCAAAAACTATATTTACAATTTCCCTGAGGGTGACAGAGTGTTTTAATTAGGAAATATATGCTTATTTTTAAAGTACTGGGATAAATCATTATAACAATTCTGGCTACTGGGCTTCATTTAGCAAAAAGTCATTATGCTATAAAACCTTTATATAATTCCATTTGTTTTAGAAATACAAATATGTGAACAATTCATTTAAATGTCAGAAAATACAATAAATTTCAAACCATAGCTGACATGAATTAAGCCATTTAGCTATAAATTTCAGTGAGAATTTCTCATGTCAACATATTTCCACTGGTAATCACTTTTCAGGAATTTTCTAAGGACTTCCAAATATACTAATTTTAAAGAAAATCCATGATAAAACTTCTCACAATAAAAGTTTTCAAAATCTTAAAAGTACTTTGCTTCTTTTCATATGTAAACATTCATATTAATATACTATAATCGTAGCTCATTAAATAAGTAAAATTAGAAGCACTGTTGACAATGCAAATAAAAGAACAGAGCAATGCATGTGTTTTCATTTTAGTCAGGGCCAATTATTTTTTACCATCCTATATAATAAAAAGGGTAATACGCAAATTGACCCTAATGGCAGAACAACTAGTCACTATGAGGCGCACTGACCACCTCTCAGTCCCTTTCCCTGGCCGATAGGGTCCAATCACCCAATGGCAAATGGGGAACCACGGGTGGGTGGCGGGGGACGTAGGTGGCGCCAGGCCAAGGCCCCCGCCCCACCAGTCGCCCCACACACAGAGGGCAACATGTGGCGGGGGCGGGGCTGGCAAGCGGGGAGAACAGGCGACATCTCGGTTCCTCCCCCCAGCCGGCAGGCTCCAATCACCAGATGGCGAATGGGGAAGCAGGGGTGGGTGGTGGCGGGGGGCGGGGCTGGCTGCGTGCAGCCAGGGAAGATGGCCCTGATCACAGCCAGGCCTAAGGACTGTACCCACGCACAAATTTCGTGCTCTGGCCCTCTAGTCTATATATATAAAAGCCTAATATGCAAAATGTCCCTCAGGAGTTTCACTTACCTGGAGTTCGATCGCTTGCTATGACGTGCGCTGACCACCAGGGGGCGGCACGGAACAAAGGAAGGCCCCGGCTGGCAGTCTGCAGCCACTAGGGACCCTATCCATGCATGAATTTCATGCACTGGGCCTCTAGTATTATATAAAACTAGTTGCCCGGTGCATGAAATTCATGCACTGGAGGGGGTGGGATCCCTCAGCCCGGCCTGCCCCTTCTCACGGCCCGGGAGCCCTCAGGGGATGTCCTGCTGACAGCTTAGGCCCGCTCCAGGGGGAGCGGGCCTAAGCCGCAGTCTGGCCTCCTTCTGCAGGAGGCAACCGGCCAATCAGGGGAAGGCACTGCCCCCATCACCCCCTCGTTGCTGCTGCCTCTGGCCTCCCTCTGTGGGAGGCGACCTTGCGATCAGAGGAAGGCGACACCCCATCACGATTCTGCTGCTGCCACTGCAGGCCATGAGGCTGCCTGAGCCTCAGCCATTGCAGCCACTGCAGCTTGCCTGAGCTTCACTCGGCCCTCATTGCCTGAGCCTCAGCCCTCGCAGTGGTCAGCCCTGGGCAAGCAGCAACCGCCATCATGTCCCCAACGCTGCAAATCCCTGCCTCGATCCCCAACGCTACAAGTTCCCACCCACCCGCACTGGCCGTTACTGTGATGGCGTCCCGACCAATTTGCATATTACCCTTTTATTAGTATAGATAATCTGATAAAATCTTTCAAGCCTGGAGAAAAGGCCTACACTTGCTATTTAACATCAAAATACATTTCATTAAGCAGTTTAACTATTCTTATAGGTAAAACTTTACTTAGAAAAGAATCATTTTTATATTATCTGTTTAACAAAAGGTGTATTTTGACACCATATGCCTCCTAGATCTGGCAACTGTGGCTATGAAAACTAATATTTGAACTCTCTAATCCTTAAAACATCCCAATGAGGTAGATCCACATATCATTTTATAGAAGAAACCAAGCCACTAAGAGATGACATAGGTGCTATGTTGACACCCCTGCTACGCTTCCTCTCTATGAATCACCAAAACCATTGTCTCTTTTCCTTAAAGCTTAATTTCACTCATTTATCCCTCAGAAGATACATTATCCTTTATGGGCTCAATTTTGTAATAAAAATTTGTTTGGAGAAAGTTTTCAATATATGTGGCATGTGTCTTCACCTTTTGAAAGGAGGCATACTAGGAAAAGGTGAGTTAGGAAGGTTGTGAAAAATACTTGCAGCTAACCAGATATGAGTTTGACCTCTTAGCATTTTGATTCAGTATTCTAGTTTACTTAATTCAGATACTATATCTGAAATAACCATGTGGGAAAAATTTATTCATTCTACAAAGATTTTGTGAGTCTATAGCATGCCAAGTAAAGATTTTGTGAGTTCATTTTATGTCAAGGGCCTGGGCACTCATGTGCCGGGAGCCGGTCCATCCTTGCTGCAGAGAAGAAACATCTGCACAGCATATGTTTCGAGGTACCTGACGTATATGGCATACTGTTCTTAATGTTTGCTCTCCTTAGTGCCATGTGTTTTGACCAAGGTCACCTCTCCGAGAAAGGTTGTTTCCCCAGGTGGGGATCTTTCCCTGAGGTTAGGGAGGGGATACAACCCCTTAATTAAGTGCCAGGCGGGTAGTTAAGCTACATAATCTTTACTCCCTGGAATGGAGATAAGAAACGCCCAAACCTTTGTAATAGAAATTGACAGGATTAAAATCGGCTGGTATAAATACGGATGTAACAAGACAATAAACAACACAATCTGATCAGATCCTCATCACATCCTCATCAGTTCCTCATCAGCTCCTAACCAGAACCTAGCCAGAGAACATGGCAAAAGATCCTGGACAGAACCTGGCTACAGAACTTCACTGGAGAACCTAGACAGAACCTGGCTGGAGACCCAAAACTGAACCTGGCTGGAGAACCTGGAGAACCTGGCTGGAGAACCTAGCGAGAGAACATGGCACCAGAACTTTGTTGGAGATCCTGACCAGAACTTCGCTGGAGATCCTAGCCAGAACTTCGCTGGAGATCCTGGAGGGAGAACCTCGCTATGCTGATGAACTGAACCCAGTTTCCATGTCATTCATTCTTCGCCAACTCCGTCCACACCTTTGGGGACCCCTGGACCTGCTGGGGCTGGACCCCAACACTCATGGAACTTGTGTTCTAGTAAGGTAGAGAGATAATTTTTCAAAAAAAATAATAAATTAGTAAATTAAATATTACATAACAAGGTAATAAGTGCTGTGGACAAAAGAAACAAGGTACAGAGTAAGAAAACTGCATGATGGGAGATTGGCAGGTTATAGAGTGGTTGTGGTTGGCTTCATTGAGGTTATATTTAAGCAAATAATTTTAAAATATAAAGCTCTTATTTTTTCATGTAAAAATTATCTTCTTTCTAATCCTTCCATACTTTAAGAACATAGGCAAAGGGATACATATTAGTATGAAAAACTTTTTAGGAGAACTTTAAAAATTCTAGTAGCCAATATAAAATTAAATAAGTTTCAAATCATTTTCAACTACAATTATAATACTATTAACATAGAGCATGTATTTCATTCTACATGCCATTTCTTTTTTAAATATATTTTATTGATTTTTTACAGAGAGGAAGGGAGAGAGATAGAGAGTTAGAAACATCAATGAGAGAGAAACATCGATCAGCCGCCTCCTGCACATCTCCTACTGGGGATGTGCCCGCAACCAAGGTACATGCCCTTGACCGGAATCGAACCTGGGACCCTTCAGTCCGCAGGCCGACGCTCTATCCACTGAGCCAAACTGGTTTTGGCGTCTACCATTTTATGCCATTTTCATAAATTCTGTTTTTCCTCCACTGCATAAATATGTAGACTACCTACTATGTGCTGGCATTTAGATAGTATTGATTGTGCTCCGGGAGTCACCTCGCTTTCTGGCGAGTTACATAAACAGACATTGCATACTATTTTATGAGGGCTGACTGGAGCATAGACAAAAGTAGGGGAAATGATGATTCTTAAAGAAT
>NW_005871099.1:2714939-2717303 GCF_000147115.1 Myotis lucifugus | reverse complement strand
TGAAGTGCATCCCCTCTGAAAACTGAGAAATTAAGGGTGTCTACTTCCTGTTACTGTATAAACTAGGCAGGAGTAAAACACTTATACCTGTTTTTTATTATATTTTGGTTTGTTAGATAAATTACTTGAAATGGGTGTGCCAGGTTAAGGCAAATGAGTTTAACAAAACTCTTTTTTTTAAAATGAGAGTAATTACAGTCCTGCCAACAAACTTATCAACTTTCTTATGTCAATCAAAAAGTGCCATCAAGTGTCACTCTTTGCCAAACATGACAAAAATTTTTACTTAAAATGCAGATCTCCATTATATGTAGTTCTTTGAAAACTAATTAGTAGAATTCTTTTCTCCTTATTGATTTTTTATCATTCTTTCTATCTTTAATTTTTCATATGTTTGTATACTTAAAATGTTTTACAGTAACATATATATGATTTTAAAATCTTATGTAATGATCTTCCAACTAAAGGAAGATATCATGTGTTTGCCAAACTAACAAGTGCAGCTTGTCCCCACCAGGCCTTCCTTGAGTATCTGACAGAGAATGCAGAAGCCACTCTGGCTGGAGAGTGAAGATCTGAAGGGATCTCCGTTACACTGCTGTGTCTTAATTGGCTCAAAAGGCCCATTTGTTGCATACTAACAAATTTTAGTAAAAGCAAAGTGTCAAATATATGCAAGCTATTCATACACCACTTAGGTCATGCATAATTATTTTACTAGGGAAGCAAAAGTATGACTCTAGGACTTCATGAAACATAAAAAAACTTAATTTTAAGTCTTATGTTCATAGTAAAAGTTACTTTGATAGAGGATAGTACAAACAATAAATATCCACTATGAGTAATTTGACATCTTTCTGCATTTGAACTGAACTAGAATGCTTAAAATTCACTAGGTAAACTGATTACCCATTTAATCTGTTTTTCCTAGCATGCTTCTAAATTCTATAAACTCACTTTTCCAGAAAGCCTTGCTGCCAATTTTAAAATTCCTCCCAAGATGAAATATTCCCTGAGTTGGCAGAAATTAATGCCTAAAACAAGTGTTCCTTGCTAGCAGAGATTGATGGATTATAGTACCATTTATACATACTGGGCATCAAATAGTTAAACCATAAGGCTTAGGCTGAAGCCTGGCTACACCCCAGAGCCCTGCAAGCAGCCCTTGGCGCTCTACTGGTGTTGTGGGGGATATGGAGGGTGAACTACAGGACAGGAAGCAACCCTAGAGACAGGTGTGTTTGATTAATAGGGGGAGGAAGGTGGAATACTATGGAGAGCTTCCTAACCCATGACAAACTAGTACTGGCACTTCTGGCCACCAGAGGAACAGAACACCAAAGAGGAGGGCAGGATGGTACCAACAGAAAAAGAAGTCCTGTCTCATAGTTATTAGCGCAGTAGAAGCTTATAAAACAGTCAAATGTGTTTTATTAGAAAAATAAATAGAAATTAGTTGAATCTTTCTTAAGGAATACCATATCTTTTTACAGTGCAGGCATAAAGTGTGAGCATTTTCAGAATGTGTTTTCTAAAACTACAATGGAAGTACAGTGCCAGCCCAGCAGAAAATATTGGGTCACATGAAAAATATTACAAAGAGAATGAAAAAGCCATAGAAATAAAACAAGGATCAAGGAGGAGGTGCCTTCCTAACCACAGTATGAACACTGGGATAGCACCATGAGTTAAGCCTATATATCACATTTACAATTTCCTGTGCATGTATGCATACACACACACACACACACACACACACACACACACACACATATGCATACACACTGTGCCTTTCTCTTCAACCAACCCCTTCATCCAGTCCTCTAAAGTCCTTTAGGTAATAATAACAAAAACTATTTGAGCATGGATTAAACACTCCCTAGATGCCAGGTCAGCCAATGGACTTCGGCTGGAGACCAGAGGGCATTAAGACCTACTAACTGAAAACTTATGGATTAGTGCAGTCAGACTGAGCCAGGAACACTAATACACTGCTTTAATTACATCAAATTTTCTTCTCCTCTGAAACGTGATCTTCCAAATTTACTACACAGCAAAATAATCTGAACAATGAAAGATTGTCTAACTAATCACATTTAAAATTGGACTTCACCTAAACCATTTAAAAACTTGAAACCATCTATATTTTCAAACTATTTAAATTTCATGCCTAGATAGCTCTCTGCTTTATTCAAGAACTCTCCTTTCCAAATTACCACCTCTGAAGTATAATTGAGCAACCTACAAAAAAATCAAAGATTTCTGTGAAAGGTTTATTGATTCTCTACTCAGGGCTCTCATTTCATAGCTCCAAACACTGACAAAATTGGCCCAAATGTATACATACAAATATATATATATATA
>NW_005871099.1:2713516-2714666 GCF_000147115.1 Myotis lucifugus | reverse complement strand
ACAAATATATATATATATATATATATATATACACACACACACACACACACACACACACACACACACACACACACAAATGTTAATACAGTGGGGCCTTGACTTATGAGTGTCCTGACTAACGAGTTTTTCAAGATACAAGCCGTCTCTCAGCCAATTTTTTGCTTTGAGTTGCGCGCTAAAATTCGGGTTATGAGCCAGCTTCAGATACCCCACCGCTAGTTGGCGCAGCGAACATCACAGTGAACACCACAACATCAGCCCAGCATCACGTGTCTCACTCGTTCACTTTAAGATTTGACATAGGAGTAATTTGAGTTACAAGCTCCATCATGGAACAAATTAAACTCGGAAGTCAAGGCCCCACTGTATAAGTTATAGTTATCCCTCCACAATGCAGACACTTTTTTGTAGTATACCCCAAATGCACTTTAACCATAGACATTATTGTTTTGTTTTTAGTGGTGCAGTTTTGTAACTATGTAAATTAACTGCCTGGTATTGGTACAACAGGGCTCCTCATTAAATGGTACAATGTTTTAGTTTTTTTTCTAGTTGGCTTTCACTCAGCACTTTTATTATTCTCTGTCTTAGAAGTTAGAATAACAGAAACAATTATATTTAAATAAGACAGTTTTTCTCATTTCTTCTACATCATTTATAATCATGTAGTTTAAGAGGAAGTATATATATCCTTTAAAAATGCATTTTGGGCCTTTTTCATCTTCTTCATTTTTAGGTATCCTAAAAATAAGATTCTTAAAAAGCAAATAGCCTAATAAAATTTGTGTACTTCTTAATTATATCTTTCCATTGTATACTTTTAAAAGCTTGATTAAAATAACAAACTCATTTCTACAACCTTTTTATCTCTTGATAACAAGTTCAGATTAATTCTACAATACAATAAATCTTTGCCTTTGTCTATTCCACCCTTTTTTTTTAACCGTTTGAGTCCCAAGCAGCGCAATCGCACTGCTTGGTATTTCTCGACATAAAATAAAACAAGCGCTATCACGCTGTTTGGGTCTTTTCGTACTCATTTAGAGAAAGCGCGGGTTGCGCTGTTTGGGGATTCTTTGACAGTGTTTTTTTCAATGCCCTCTGGGACTCAAACGAATCGTATGTTTTCTCGACATAAAATCTCAGCAGC